>NC_067154.1:0-220827 GCF_903995435.1 Acomys russatus
AGGCTAACTCTAACCCTAACCCTAACCTTAACCCAAAACCTAAACCTAAACCTAACCCAACAGTAACCCTAACCCTAACACTAACACTAACACTAAACTAACCCTAGCCCTAGCCCTAGACCTAGCCCTATCCCTAACCCTAACCCTAACCCTAACCCTAGCCTAGCCCTAGCCCTAGCCCTAGCCTAGTCCTAGTCCTAGCCCTAGCCCTAACCCTACCCTAACCCTAGCTCTAACCCTAACCCTAACACTAACACTAACACTAACCCTAACCCTAACGCCAACCCTAACCCTAACCCTAGCCCTAGCCCTAGCCCTGGCCCTTGCCCTAGCCATAGCCTAGTCTTAAGGCTAACCCTAACATTAATCCTAACCCTAACCCTAACCTTAATCCAAACCCTAACCCTAACCTTAACCCTAAACCTAAACCTAAACCTACTGTAACCCTAACAGTAACCCTAACCCTAATCCTAGCCCTAGCCCTAAGCCTAGAGCTAGCACTAATCCTAACCCTAACCCTAACCCTAACCTAACCTAAACTTAAACCTAAACCTACAGTAACCATAACCATAACCATAACCCTAGCCCTAGCCCTACCCTAGCCCTAACCCTAAGCCTAGCCCTAGCCCTACCCTAGCCCTAGCCTTAAACCTAGCCATAACACTAACCCTAACTCTAACCTTATCCCTAGCCCTATCCATAGCCCTAACCCTAGCCCTAGCCCTAGCCTGATGATTGAGATAAGAGGTTGTTTTAATAGCCAGGCATGGTGGTGCTCGCCTATAATCCCAGCACTTGGCAGGAGGATCTCTGTGAATTCCAGTACAGCCTGGTCTGCAAAGCAAATCCAAGACAGCCAAGGCTAACACAGAGACATCCTGTCTGAAAATCAAACCAAAACAAAAAAAGGTTTTGTTTACATAGCCAAGTCCTGCATCACTAAAGGAACAGTTTTGGGAGTGCAGAAGTGAGAGGACTGATCCAGGAATAAGCCACGTGGAGAGACTCCATGTCAGCTGAGCAAAGGGCAGGAGCCAGGGTTGGGTGCAGAGGACTGTGGCTGTTTGAAGATGAGAAGTGTCCAACTTCTCTTGGGGTTCCACACTGACATCCCATGGGGCTACATTTCTTTCTCCCTCTCTTTCATGAATTCTGGTAAGGGTGTTGTCATTTTCTGTTCCTTTTTTCCTACTGAGGCTAGAACCCATGCTGTCTCCCATGTCAGGAGAATTCTATAGCTGAGCCGTGCTCCAGCCCTCTGCCCAACATTTTAACTACCTACCAGCATGTGTCTGTGGAGGGTGGATTCGAGTGTTCCTGGAGACCATATGAGGATTCAGGAGGACCAACCAGAGCTCATGGGTTCAGGGAACAACACCAGACTCTTTTGAAAAGCCTAATATGCTTTGTTCTGGTGCAAGGGCACCTAAATGTTGTCACAAGGCTCATGTTAGTGCTGAGGATGAAATTAGGGTCCTCTGTAAGAGTGGCAAGGGCTCTTAACCGCACGACCATCTCTACAGTCCTAGAAATATTTAAAATACACCTGAAAGAACACATTTAGAGCCACCACTCTGGTAGTAGAAGTAGGCAAATCTCTGAGTTCCAGGCCAACATGGTCAACAGAGCCAGTTCTAGGACAGCCAGGGCTACACAAAGAAACCCTATCCAAGCAAAGAAACAAATAGTAATATCTTTTAGCATGTAATAATTGGACAAAATAATGAGTTTTGTATTTTCTTCCCCATTATGGTATCCAAGCCATACTATACCTCTGTCTTATGGTCTCTCTGTCTCTGTCTCTCTCTCCCTTTTTATTATATTTTGGGTGTTTTTTCTTCCCCTCCCTTCCCTTATGGACAGGCTTTGCTGTATAGCCCTGGCTGCCCTGGAATTCACTCTGAAGACCAGGCTGTCCTGGAACTCAGAAAGATCTCCCTGCCTCTGGAGTCCTGGTACTAAAGATAGGCATCACCACCACTTTGCTCCCCATCTCTCTTTTTCTCTCTCTGTCCCTCTTGCCCTCCTTCCCACCCCTTCTACTTTTTGGATGTAGAGGAAAGAGGGTTTCTATATAGCCCTGTGTGTCCTGAAACTTGCTTTGTAGATTGGCTGGCCTCAAACTCCCATAGACACACCTGCCTCTGCTTCCTGAGTGCTGCCATCAACCCCGTGTGACACCACACCTTTTCTCATTTATTATCATGTTTAGTTTACCTCCCTCAGAGGAGAGGAGTGTGGTGTTTTCATGAGTCTGTCTGATTTAACTTAACAGAATGGTCTCCAGATCCACCCAGTTTCTCTGCCTTGTCACTGAACTTCCCAGTGTGTTACACCTCATTCATGTTCTTCCTCCACTGACTCACCCAGAGGCATCTACACTGATTCCATTTCTTGGCTACTGTGAATGAAGCCACAGTCAAATTGGGTGTTCATGGAACCCTCCGGCATTCATATTTAGTTCTTTTGGATATATGCTGAGGGATGGTACAGCTGGATCATGTTAATTCTAATTTCATGTCCTGTGGAACTTCCATACTGGTTTCTTGAGTGGTCACACAAATTTACATTTCCTTTGGTATTATAAATATGAGGGTCCTTCCTCCAATTCTCACAAGACAGGGTCTCAAGGGGCTGTCCTAGACTTGCTTTGTAGAGCAAGTTGGCCTCTAACTCACAGGGACCCACCTGCCTCTGCCTCCTGAGTGCTGGGATTAAAGGCGTGCACCACCACACCCTGCACAATCTCATCTTTTGCATAGCCTGATCTGGAAGGCTGCAGCTTCCATTCTCCATTTGCTAACCTAAACGTAGAATGTTTTCAACCTCTGAGACTTACTGATAAATAAGCTCACAATATCTCATTCTGTCTGAACTCTGGCTGGCTGATTCAACTCAGCTGTTCTGGCTCATAGTCCTCTGCTGTCTCAGGGATTCAAACTGGCATCTCTCTGCTTATCACTATATAACTTTACTTGGAAAAGCCAACTCTGAACTCAACTGCACTCACTGCACCAAATGAACTGTACTCCAGAACTCTTCATGAACTCTCTTGCTCTAAACCAAGAAAGGCCATCACCTGAGAAACTGCTTTTCCCCTCAAGCAAATACACCTTGTTAAATCGATGGTTCATATACATCAGTGTGGTCATGCATGACCACCCACACTGACACACACAAACACAAACACACATACAGGAGCTGCACATACAACCCAAAAACTTCTTTTTGGTGTGGGGAGGGTTCAAGACAGGGTCTCTCTGTGTTAGCCATGGCTGTCCTGGACATGCTTTGTAGACCAGGCTGGCCTCAAACTCACAGCAATCCACCTGCCTCTGCCTCCTGAGTGCTGGGATTAAAGGCGTGTGCCACCACGCCCGGCCTCCAAAAACTTTGAAAACGATGATGTCGATATCCAGAGGATGTGTTTCACCCCTGCGCTCAGCCTGCCCAGTGTGTCTGTGTTAAATCCTTACATGTTTCACTCTATTTAGTGTCTAGAGATTGTGGAAGAGTCTTGTTTGTGTGCTGGGAATCCCAGGTGTGTTTTACAACCCCCTCACTTAAACAAAAAGGTTTATCTATGTATTTCATGTAGATGAGTATTGTATTTGCATGTATATCTGCAGGCCAGAAGAGGTCATAAGACCCTATTATAAATTGTTTCAGCCACCATGTGGTTGCTGGGAATTGAACTCAGGACCTCTAGAAGAGCTGCCAGTGCTCTTAACTGAGGAACCGGCTTGCCAACCCTTGGGTTTTTTGGGGTTTGGGGGGGGGGTTGTTTGTTTGTTTGTTTGTTTTGGTTTTTTGAGACAAGGTCTGTCTGTGTTAGCCTTGGCTGTCCTAGAGTCACTTTGTAGACCAGGATGGCCTTGAACTCACAGTGATCCGCCTGCCTCTGCCTCCCAAGTTCTGGGATTACAGGCGTGTGGCACGACGCCCGGCTCGCCAACCCTTGTTTTTACATTTTTTTCAGACAAGGTTTCTCTGTGTCCAGACTCTCCTCACACAAGTCACTTTGGGGACTTTTTTGGGCTTGAACTCAGAGAGATCCATCAGCATCTGTCTCCCTAGTGCTAGAATTAAAGGCAGGCATTATTATGATTAGGTTGTGCTGGGGGTTTTAGCTAAAGTCCAGTAAATCTGGAAGTACAGCTCCCTGGTTTGGAGCACTAGCCTTCTCCCTCACACCAGAGTCATCAGGCACACACGTGGCACAGACATAACAGCAGGCAAAATACCCGAGCACAGAGAACAAGATAGCCTAGAGACTAGAGTGATGGTTCTATGGTTAAAGCTCCTCATACTGGAGATAGAGGCACAACAACCTCTGAGCTGCAGGCCAGGCTGCTCTTCATAGTGAATTCCAATTCACCAAGGGCTACCTAGTAAGATCCTGTCTCAGAAAGCCTAAAAGTTGTCAGGTGATGGTCGTGCATGCCTTCAATCCAGCACTTGGTAGGCAGAGTCAGGCAGATCTCTGTTGAGTGTGACACCAGTCTGGTACCCAGAGCCAGTTCTAGGACATTCAGTACTACACAGAAAGATTCAGTCTTTGTAAAACAACAGCCATAAACAAGAAAAAGAACAGCAGCAGCAACAACAACAAATATCATTTTGAGATAGTGACATGTCTATGGTCCATGGAAGAGGACCCAGAGTTGGTTCCCAACATCCCCGTGGTAGCTCATAATTGCTTCTAAATTCCATCTGAAGGGATGCTACAACCTCTGTGGGCAACAGAACACAGGGCACACACAGAGACTCAGATACACATAGAAAGTAGCAGCTGGTGCAGCTGTGGGAGCTTTGGTTGAGGTGAATCATCATGACTTCAGATTTCCCAAGTAAAAGATCTCTTGGGGCCCCTGTGCCTGTGCCCACTAGACTTTGTCTCCATCTCAGCAGCAGCTGCCCTGTGTCCACAGGCTGTGGCAGAAGCATTTTGGCTTCCCCATCTTCATTATTGCCTTTGAGGTACTAGTCGCCACTGTCAAGATTTCTACCAAAGGAATCTTCAAGTGCCTCGTGTCCAGGGTCAGAGGCAGCCAACAGCATCTTCCTGCTGCCTGTGGCTTAGTTCCTGGGAGAATGGACTGTGTGAAACAGGATTTCAGATTCTCCTAACACACAGCCTGTCCACATTATATTTCAACTGTTGCTGGGATTTGGACTCAATGGAGTAGGCACAGCCCCAGGGGCCCCAAGAGAACTATTTATTTTACTTGGGAAAACTGAAAGCCATGATTACTCCCCTTAGACAAAAGCTCTGTCAGCTACATAGCTGCTATTTTCTATGTGTATCTGAGTCTCTGTGTGTGCCCTGTGTTGTGGTGCCCAGAGAGCCCAGACGATCTGCTGGGATTGAACTTACAACCAACTGTGAGCCTCCATGTGGATGCTGGGATCCAAATCAAAGTCCTCTTCCAGAGCTTTGGACATGTCACTCACACAAAATGACAATTCTTGTTATGTTTTTTGTTTGTTTGTTTGTTTGTTTGTTTTCAAAGACAAGATCTCAATGTATAGTCCTGGATGTCCTAGGACTGGTTCTGTAGACCAGGCAGGTGACAACATACAGCGTTCTGCCTGACTCTGCCTCCTGAGTTCTGGGATTAAAGGCATGCACCACATTCATCTGACAAGTTTAAGACTTTCAGAGACAGGGTCTCAATATGTAAACCTGGCTGCCCTGGAATTCACGTTGTATCCCTGTCTGGCCTAGAATTCACTATGTAGCTTTGACGTGTCTGGAATCCACCATGTAGACCAGGCTGGCCTGGAGTTCACTATGTAGACAAAGCTGGCCTTCAACTCAGAGATCAGAGTGCCTCTGCCTCCAGTATTATGAGAGTAAGGCTATGTACTATCTTTTGCCTTGGTGACCACATAACTAGAGTTAGAGATGATTTCAAGACACCAAATGGCTTTTGTACACTGAACATAAGTCTTCTACAAGAACAACAAAATCCCACTATGGAAAGCTGGAGGTTTGCCTCAGAAGTTAAAAGCACTGACTGTTCTTCCAAGGGTCCCAAGTTCGATTCTCAGAAACCACATGGTGGCTCACAAGCATTTATAATGAGATCTGGTTCCCTTGTCTTGCCTGAAGGCATTACATGCAGATAGAACTCTGTATACATAATAAATAAATATATTTTTAAAACCTACTATAGCTACTAAGGTTAAAATATGAATCACCAGACTAATAATAATTATAGTTAGTATCCTGCCAATCTCTTACATTTTTGGTTATGAACCTAGTCTTTAATGGCTAAGTCATCTAAACAGCCCTCATGCCAACCTCAATTAAGTAATTTATCTTTTCAATTTTCTGAATCTACTTTCATCTAAAGTATAACTATACAAGGTTCTAAATCCCTTTATTATGATATGTCCCGTCCTTAATAGGGGAAGGTTTTTTCCTTGCTTTTGCTTCTTTTGTGTGTGTGTGTTGTTTGTTTGTTTTGTTTTTGTTTTTTGGAGACTGGGTTTTTTGGTGTACTCCCTTTGCAGACTAAGCCTCAAACTCACAGAGATCCCCAGGCCTCTGCCTCCCAAATGCTGCAATTAAAGGTGTTTGCCATCACACCTGCCTAGATTTTTCAGTTTAATAATTCATAACTTTCTCTTTGAGGACATCTCAAGTGATGTACAAAACCGGATGGCTTCTCAGTTTGTCCACTACTGGCATAATTTCTGTCCATGTGCTTTTCCCATGTTGGGCGACAATTTTGTCTTTAACAAAATCTCAATCATTTGATTTTGCCAATAAAGGTTCAGGGGCTTGTTAGCTCAGTGAGACAGAGAAAGCACTCAGTTGGCCTTCCTCTTCAGCTAATGTCCCAGAAGGAATCTGTCCTCCCATGACAGCCCTCACAAACCCCTCAAACTGATTGTCTCCCTCTAGAGAACAAATCAACACCATTATGTATTCAGGGCCTGAGCACCTGACCCCTGCTTCCCCCTAGAGTTTCCATGGAGAGCCACAAATACACAGCTAGCAACTGTTTCTAGGAGCTTGTACCTGGGGCCAACCAATCACAGCTTCAGGTCACAGTGACCAGAACAAATGAAAGGTTCCCTCCTGTGGTCTGGCCCTGGACTACTTGCTTATCCCTGGTTACCCAGCCAATCAGCTTCAAGGTCACCCTGTTAGCCAATCAAGTTTGTACTGATCACTGTTGCTGAAGTCAGCATCTGTAAAGGGTATAAAAACCCACTGCTTTTGCTGCTCAGGGTCTCCTCCTTCTCAAAGGCAGGTAGACCCCCATCATGATGGATCAATAACAGCCTCTTGTGTTTATATCAGTCTTGGACTCTGTCTCACATTGGAGCTTCCAGGAAAAGTCTCTCCTACCACAAGTCTTACCCCTCTCTTTTATTTCTTCTGTGTTTCTCTAACACTAGGTAGGAGAGAAACAAGGATAGAGGGGAGAGAGGGATTAAGAAAATTCCTGAATCTAATTTCTTTCCTTTTGTTTCTTCATTGACTGTGGCTATAGCAAACCACAACCAACCTCCATAAATGACCAAGAACCACTGCCTCTGCCTCTTAGAGCTATCATATTTATGTACCTTCTGGCAAGTTCCCAGAATTCCAAACATCACACAATCACAGAAAATATCTGCATCTGGAAAAAGCATGCCTCTGCTAGAGCACGAGGCAATTCATAATCAGCTACTGTGGACAGCCCAAAGCAGCCCCATATCCCCACACCTAGGATTAAAATAAAAACAGTCTTACACTTACATTCTTTTAATAAATCAAAATTCCAGAATTCTCATTACAAATTCTTCTTTCAAGGGCTAGTTGAATTCTGCAGTGAATTCTGAGGTTTGTTTTTTGGTTTGTTTGTTTGTTTGTTTGTTTGTTTGTTTGTTATTGGGAGGCAAGGTTTCTCTGTGTAGCTTTGGCTATCCTGGACTCATTTTGTATACCAAGGGGACCTCGAAGTCACATCAACCTGCCTTCATATGCCTCCCCAATGCTGGCATTAAACTCAGAGGCAGGCAGATTGCTGTGAGTTCAAGGCCAGCCTGGTCTACAAAATGAGTCTAGGACAACCAAGGCTACACAGAGAAACCCCATCTCTGAAAACCAAAGACAAAAAACAAATAAACAAACCAAAAAAATCAAAAAACAAACAAACAAAGAAACCAATCCACAGCATGGTGTGGTAACACAGGTCTTTAATCCCAGATCTCGGGAGGCAAGGCAGGTCCACTGATATGAGTTTAAGGACAACCTGCTCTACAAAGTGAGTTAGGGTTTCTCTGTGTAGCTTTGGCTGTTCTGGACTCACTTTGTACACCAGACTGGCTTCAAATTCACATCACTCTGCCTGCACACGCCTCCTCAATGATGGGATTTAGTCAGAGTTAGCCAGATTGCTATGAGTTCAAGCCCAGGCTGGTCTACAAAGTGAGTCTAGTACAACCAAGGCTACACAGAGAAACCCTGTCTCCAAAAACTGAAACAAACAAACAAACAAAACAAAACAAAACCAATCAACCACTGGGTGTGGCAACACAGATCTTTAATCCCAGAACTCGAGATTTAGGCAGGTTTTCTCTGCAAACACCTTGCTATTCTGAAATTCCCTATGTAGACCAGGCTGGCCTCAAATTCACAGAGATCCTCCTGCCTCTGTAGTGGGATGAAAGGCATGGGTTGGAGGATAGAGCAGAATGGGCCCAAGTCACTGTGTCTACACAGGTGTATGACCCCTTTTCCTATTAACAGTCTTTCCCCCCTTCCTTTGGTTGGTGGGTTAGAAATGAGGTTGAAGTGTTTAAGAACCCTAAATAAAGTACATTGTGAAAAATTCAAGCTGCCTTTGTTATTCAGCATATTGACCTGTACCTCACAACTGATCCTGGAAAACAATAGCTCTAGCCCTATCTTGTTGTTCTATGGCGGTAACTTCCTCTTTCCACCATATTCACCATTGTAACTGAGGACCAGCTTCAACTATTGCTGCTGCCAAATCTTTTTAGTCTTGGGAGATGATTCTGTTCTGAGTTGTGCATGAATTTAACATCTGTTTCACATACATGCATGCATACAACACAAAACAACCACTTCCTTAAATCTCCTCCAATTTAATATGTCTACAGGACTCTGTTTAACTTCTCCATAACCTTGGCTATGCCCATCATCTCCTGGTTGGTCTTGTATCTTATCAATCTACTTTTCATATTTGCCACAACTAGCAAACCACTTTTCATATTTGACACAAAATCCCACCATAGGGAGCTAGAGATTTGCCTCAGAGGTTAAGAGCACTGACTGTTCTTCCAAAGGTCTGGAGTTCGATTCTGAGAAACCACATGGTGGCTCACAACCATTTGTACTGAGATCTGATTACCTTGTTTTGCCTGAAGGCACTACATAAAGGTAGAACACTGTATTCATAATAAATAAATATTTTTTTAAAAACCTACTATGGCTACTAAGATTAAAATATGAATCACCAGACTAATAGTAATTAGTATCATGCCAATCTCTTACATTTTTGGTCATGAACCTAGTCTTTAATGGCTGAGTCATCTTGCCAGCCCTTGTCATCTTGCCAACCTTCATGCCAATCTCAATTAAGTAATTTATCTTTTAATTTTCTGAATCTACTTTGATTTAAAGTAGAACTATACAGGGTCCTAACTCCCTTTATTATATGTCCCATCCTTAATAGGGGAAGGCTTTTTCCTTGCTTTTGTTACGTGTGTGTGTGTGTGTGTGTGTGTGTGTGTGTGTGTGTGTGTGTGTGTTTTGTTTGTTTGCTTTTTGCTTTTTTTTTGGATACTAGGTTTTTTGGTGTACTCCCTTTGCAGACTAGGCTAGCCTCAAACTCACAGAGATCCCTGGGCCTCTGCCTCCCAAATGCTGGGATTAAAGGTGTGTGCCATCACACCTGGCTAGATTTTTCAGTTTAATCTAGGGTAGAGTGATCTATATAATATGTTCCAGGACAACCAGAGATACACAGAAAAATCATGTTGTTATGGGAGTTTTGGTTTATAATATCTGCACATGTTGGATCCATAGTCTGACCACCAGAGTCAGAGCAAGCAACTGTGCTTCTGTGGGACAGAGAAGCATCCAGGAGAGAGGCACTCAGGCTTTAGCAGAGCTGAGACCAAAGGAAGACAGTAGACTGTGGTCTGGCCCAGAGTTCCCACAGCAAGCATGCCTCCAGCAACCCTGCCTTCCCCACAGGCCATGTCTCCTGTGTTCCCCTGTCCCTCCCATGCTTCCTTTTTCTCTTTCTGCCTCTTGGTGAAGAAGTTGCCAGACTTCTCTTTCCCAGTTAGTATTGATTAGCTACAGCTTTAGACATGATCCTAACTTACAAAGTAATGGATTTAAAAATTGTTTGTAATCAGGGTGTGGTGGTGCACCCCTTTAATCCCAGCACTTGGAAGGCAGAGGCAGGCAGATCACTGTGAGTTGGAGGCAATCTTGGTCTACAAAGCAAATCCAGGACAGCCAGGGCTACACCTAGAAACCGTGTCTTGAAGAAACAAAAACAAAAATGTTAAGAAATAAATAAAATGAACAAAAGCCCAAAACTGAAAGGTACACCTGGGAGGGATCTCTGCTTCATTTCAACTGGGAAGATCCACTTCTAATCCAGATCTGTTTGTGTGTTTGTTTTTGTTTTGTTTTTTTGAAACAGTGTTTCTCTGTGTAGTCTTGGCTGTCCTTGAGCTCACTCTGTAGACCAGGCTGGCCTCCAATTTACAGAGATCCATCTGCTTCTGTGTCCTGAGTCTGGGATTAAAGGCGTGTGCCACCCACCTGGCCAAATCCAGATATTTGAGGTAGGAAGGCACACCTTTAATCCAATCTGCTGAAAGCCAATATGAGGGGAAGAAGGCAGCACTTGCTCATTTCCTGTTGCCTCCATAGCCAGTCCATTCCTTCACTGGCACTGGAGCCAACCTTTTCAGGAGTCCAGTGTCTACTGAGGACAGCTGAAAGATCTAGCCTTTGGCATTAAAGAACTTTCCATTCCTGGGCAGCCAGTTTTGGATTAGCTGAACCACAGTTGGTAAGTCATTCTAATGAATCCCCTTTAAACTCCCCTGTGAAATACTATAAACTCTGCTACTCTAGAGGACTCTGAATAATACAGCAGGCATAGTTCTATGGAGTTATCAAAAGAGTAATTAAGGCTTGCTATGGAGCCCTGAAGTTCAATATCAGAAAAGACTGAGCTCTCATGGGACATTGCTTAAGGTAGGAAGGCTGTGCTGATAATGGGCCATATTCTTTCTGTTGGGTGGGGTACCATATTCTAACTCCTTCATATCAGGCTTTGTACAGCTTCTGGGCCTGTAGATGGGCAGACATCCCAGACTCCTGTGGGCACATCAAGGCCATGCTATGCCTCTGGGGTTTTTGTTGTTGTTGTGTTGTTTTTGCCTGCTTGTTTGGTTGGTTGTTTGGTTTTTTTTTTTCCCCAAGACAGGGTTTTTCTGTATAGCCTTGCCTGTCTTAGACTCACTTTGTAGACCAGGCTGGCCTCGAACTCACAGTGATCCTTGTGCCTCTGCCTCCTAAGTGCTGGGATTACAGGCGATCTAGGGAGGAAGACAGAAGCTCATGCTCATCCTTGTTTTCAAAGAGGGTTTCAGGATAGCTGCAGATACATGAGACACTGACAAAACAGACTGAAATAAAGAAAACCCAGTGACAAGGTTTCCATACCCTTGAGATTAGTGACCTGTGTCCTTATTGTCAGTAGTGGTCCCTGTTGCCCTCAGTCTCCTATGCTATGTTTGTGGTGGTGCTGCCATTAATCCCAGCACTGGAAGGCAGAGGCAGAAGGATCGCTATAAATTCAAGGCTAGCCTGGTTTGCAAATAGAGTCTCAGGCAGCCAGGGCTACATAAAGAAATCCTGTCTTGAAGAAACTAAAAAACAAGCAAGCAAGCAAGCATACAAACAAACAAAAGAATCCAGCCAGTCGAGGTAGGGCACACCTTTAATCCCAGCAGCATAGAGGCAGATCGCTGTGAATTGGAGTCCAGACTGTTCTACAAAGTGAGTCCAACATAGTCAGGACTGTTACAGAGTGAAACCCTGTCGTGAAAAACTAAAGAAAAAACAGAAAACCAATCAGGCGGTGGTGGCACACACCTTTAATCCCAGGACTCAGGAAGCAGAGAAACCCTGTCCCGAAAAACCAAACCAAACCAACCAACCAAAGTACAACAAACCAATGTGCCCTTGCAGCTGGGTGCTTCTGAGGGACAGAGAAATGTGCAGAATGGTTTAAACTGATCAGCTTTGGAGGAGCACACCTTTTCCTCTCAGGGTCTGTAGTGTTTTATTCACTGCAGCCATTAGAGAAGAACCATAGAGTTCCCAGAGCTGCAAGTCAAGGGTGAGCTTGTGCCTAAAAACGCAGAACCCAGGGAAATCCCCTCACTATGTCCTTCTTTACCAGTTTCTCTTTGTTTTTTGTCTTGTTTTTTTGAGACAGGGTTTCTCTGTCTAGCATTAGCTGTCCTGGACTCTGATCCACCTGCCTCTGCCTCAAGAGTCCTGGGATTAAAGACATGTGCCATCACTGCTCGAAGCCATTTTATTTTTCAAGAGAATTAAATTTATTGAGTTACACATGTTAGTGGAGGGTGCACAAGCTCCATTTCCATAGGCTATTTTATCTGATACCATTATTCAATTTTGATATTTCATAGGTGTACCAACAACCACATAAAAAATTGTTTTTGTTTGTTTGTCCTTTGAGATAGTGTCTCTCTGTTAGCCTTGGCTGCCCTGGACATACCAGTGTAGACCAGGCTGGCCTTGAACTCACAGAGATCTCCCTGACTCAGACTCCTGAGTGCTGGGATTAAAGGTGTGTACCACAAAATATTTTAAATTTAAATAATTTATTCAGATTACATCTAAATTGTTATCCCCCCGACCTATATCTTCCATTTTCCCTTCCTTTCCCTATTCACCTCTCATAGACCTGTGACAGAAGGGGACTTTGTCCCCCCACCATATGATCACA
Organism: Acomys russatus; assembly: GCF_903995435.1. Taxonomy (NCBI): domain Eukaryota; kingdom Metazoa; phylum Chordata; class Mammalia; order Rodentia; family Muridae; genus Acomys; species Acomys russatus. The sequence continues at coordinate 13,032 of NC_067154.1, forward strand.
GCCTTTCAGGTCTTATCTGGGTAGCCTGCTTCCCCTTCCTCTGAGTGCCACCAGGCCTCCCCACCAAGGGGAAGTGACCAAATAGGGGGCAGCAGAGTTCATATCAGTCAGTGCCTGCTCTCCACACAACTAGGGAGGATGTGCTGTCCATTGGCTACATGTGAATAGGAGGTCTAAGTTTACTGCATACATTGTCCTTGGTTGCTGCAGTAGTTTGTGCAGGTCCCCTGGGTCCTGATCAGCCATTCTTGATGGTCTTATAGAGGACCACACCTTTAAACCCAGCACTGGCTTCAGGGAGCTAGAGGCAGGCTGATCACTGTGATGTCCTGGAAAGCTTGGTCTAAATTTTAGGGAGTTCCAGAATGACCAGGATTACATAAAGAAACCCTGTTTCAAAAAAAAGACCTAAGGCTAGAGAGATGGTTCAGAGGTTAAGAGCACCATCTGCTCTTCCAGAAGTCCTGAGTTCAATTCCCAGCAACCACATGGTGGATCACAACCATCTATAATGAGATCTGGTACCCTATTCTGGCCTGCAGGGTACATGCAGGGAAGCCATTGTGTAAATAATACATAAATAAATCTTAAGAAAGAAAGAAAGAAAGAAAGAAAGAAAGAAAGAAAGAAAGAAAGAAAGAATGAGAAACTTGAATTAGTTGACCTCAGTTTTACTTAGATTCTTGGGTTAATTAAATTGAAACTCCATTGTCAGGTCCAAGAGGTCCAGAAATCTAGCTCCTGCCTCAGCCTCCTGAGATGGGATTAAGAGCTCAGGCTGACCTTCTGCTGGCCCACCCTAACATCCTGTAGCTTGGGCCTACTCCACTCACATCCCAGAGATCTATAAAGGGCTGCTTCTCCACAGGGTTCTCTGACTTGCAGAAGTGAGCACAGCTCTCCATCCACACTCCAGACTCTAGTGTGCCCATCAAGACACAGCGCATCCTAGTTCCCAGCTCGGAACAAAGAAAACTCAGGAGCCAAAAATGGAGGTGAGTTGGGAGATCCACTCTTGTCTTTTCTGGAGGATGGCTGTGCTGTTTGTGTTCAACTCATCTCAGAAGGCTTACAGCCTCAGAGTGTGTCTCTGCTGTGCTTCTCCACTCCACTTGCATGTGAGGTCATCGGGTCCTCACAGGAAGCCTCCTGGAATGTACTGGTACTGTGTTCATTGTGCACCTAAGGAAATGTATCTGGCAAAACATCATTAAATGCCTTGAATGGGAACACATCTGCAATTTGCAAAGGCACAAGAGGCAGCACTAAACTTGTTCTTGGGTTTTTTGTCTTTATTTAGTTGAGGCAGCATCTTTTTTTGTTTTGTTTTGGTTTGGTTTGGTTTTGAGACATTTAACCCTGGCTGTCCTGGGCTCAGTTTGTAAACCAGGTTAGCCTCAAACTCATGAAGATCTACCTGCCCCTGCCTCCCAAGTGCAGGAATTAAAGTCATGGGCCACCAAACCCCACTCGAGACAGCATCTTATTGATCCATGGCTAGCCCACAACCCACTATGTAGCCAAGAATGACCCTGAATGTGTGAGCCTCCCTACGCCTCTCAGGAAAGAGCTGGGATCATGGCCACCCACCAAACAGCCCTGTTATGTGATATGGGTGCAGAAATACTGGTTCACAAAGTGTGTCTGATTCCTTAGTATGCTTGAATAGTTGGAGTTCATTATATGAGATTTGAGGTTGGATTTTTAGCCCATGGAGAACAGAAAGTAGATTGGGGAGAAAGTGACCTGGAGAGAGAGGCTGAAAGAAGAGGTGCTTCTGTTTCTTATCTTTCACTCCATCAAGGGCACCTACACTATTCACTGGAGTTTTTCCCTGGTTAAACTTCAGGACCAAGCTTTCCCATTAGGTGACAATGAGCCAGCACCTGGAAGCAAGAGGCAGACTCCTGAGTCCATGCACAGCACAGAGACAGAGATTCCCATTGCATAAGAACTGTTTTAATATTTTATGTATCCATTTCTGCACAGAGAGAAGCATGCCAAGTCCAAAGACCCAGAAACACCCAAGGAGCCAACGTGCACTGCAGTCAGGAAAACCAAAGGGCCTCAGGTATACAGAGTCAAGTCTGTGCTCAAACCAAACTCATCTTATGTATTTCTTTATCCTGTGGCTTGTGAGTATATGCAAGACCCCAGATGACCACAGTTGTGACAGGGTAGACTGGCACTCTGTGGCGCCAGGTCTCTGTCCTCACAGGAGACCCAAAGTTTCAGAAACTGTGAGACCCTCTTTGGGTCAGAGGTGGTCATGAGTCTGTGTAGGCACAGCGTTCCCAGGTAGCACTTGTCCTGTGAGATCTCTTTGTACCCTGAGATGTAGGTGCCTGCTATGAGCAGGATGGCCAGGCTTGGTGACACACCCCTATAATCCCAGGTTTCGGGAGGCAGAGGGAGGTAGATTACTGTGAGTTTGAGGCCAGCCCGGTCTACAAAGTGAGTCCAGGACAGCCAAGCCTACACAGAGAAACCCTGTCTCAAAACAAACAAACAAAAAAGAACAGTGAAGATGCTGAGTCCTGGGCTGGTGGCATAATTACCTGGTGACTGCAGGAGGTCACTTCTGGCTGCTCAGTGTGCAGGAAGAATCCCTAAGAAAAGTTCAGATGAGCTTCTGCATGATGTCACAACACTCATCACATCCCTCTGTCCCTAGCAGGTCCTTCCCGTGACCGATGGCCTGATCCTGAAATCAGGGTCTTCCTGCAGGAGTGGGAAAGAGTTGAGCAGGAAGTTGGCCACCCAGGTGGAAAGATCCACAAGAAGACCAGACTGATTTGCCAGCGCCTCGGTCAGCGGGGCCTGAGGAAGAGATAGACAAGCTGTTTAAACCTGCTGCTCACCAGGCAGAATTTGCTCAAGACTCTCTGTAACGAGAGACCAGGAATCGAACCCTTGTTCTCTCCTTATGCAGAGACCATGTACAGGATCCTGGGCCCCAGGGACCCAAGAAGCCAAGTGCCAGGTGAGTGTCTTCTGTGTAGACTGTTGAGGTCCTGTAGAGAGTGGCATCAGCTGGCCTGTCCTTCATGAGCACAGAGTAGAACACACAGTGGAGGGAAGCCCCTCTCCCACAGGCCTCTATTGCACATAGAGGGAAAGTCTGGCTTCTCTCTGGGTCATATTTCTGTCACCCTAAGGGGATGGAATTTGGACTCCATACATAGTTGACTATGACAAACAGGCCAGGAGGTTACTTAGCCTGATTCAGGGAGAGGTAGGGTGCCATGCTTATGACTGTAAAAGGAACTTTTACACTCCTTGCTCAGCTGTTGTCTGGGAGGCTTACTGCCTCCTGCTGCCTAGGCCTAGTCCTGGAAGCCTGTAGGCTGCAAACAATCCAACACAGGCCTAGAATGTTTTCAGCCTCTGACACTTCTTGCTTAGGCAGCTCACCCTTCCCTGTTTTTTCTGAGCTCTGGCTGGTTCAACTTAGCTGTTCTGCCTCAAATTCTTCTCCCTGCTGACTCAGTAAATCCAGCTTCTTTTCACAGAATTGCTCTGATTAGCCTCAAACTAACTACAAAATCTGCTCTGATCTTCTGGCTTTTTCACATTCTCTGGCTCCTTCAGTCTTCACCTGAGTTCTCTCTCTGCAACCCATGTCTCTATTACTGTTCTAGTAAAACCGCTTCCTGGGATGGAGAGATAGTTAAGAGCACTGCCTGTTCTTCCAAAGTTCCCGGGTTCAATACCCAGGAACCACGTGTTGGGTCAAAACCATCTATAATAGAATCTGGTGCCCTCTTCCTGCAAGCAGACACATATGCAGGCAGAATGCTGTATATAAATAATAAATTAATAAGTCTTACCAAAAACCTGCTTTATAAATACATTAAAAACAAAAGAAAAGAAAAATCTGGGTGTGCTGGCACATGCCTTTAATCCAAGCACTCAAGAGGCAGAAGCAGGGGAATCTCTGAGTTCGAGGCCAGCCTGGTCTACAAAGTGATTCCAGTACAGCCAAGGCTAAACAAAGAAAACCTGTCACAAAATAAAACAAACAACAAAAACAAAAAGCAAACCCCTGCTTCATAAGTAACTTCCCTTTCCTCTCTCTTCTCAGTAGAGTTGGGCTTATCCTCTTCTGTCAAATCTTTTATGATTAGTCACTAGATTGTACAAGGCTTTCAATCATGAGTGCTCCCCTCTAAACTAACTTTACCTTTGTTTGGCATTAAAGGCATGTACCAGCACACCTGGGCCTAAGCTTTTCTTTACCTGATATTTGCTCTATACCCGGCTGGCCTTGAACTCAAGTCTGTTTGCCTCTGTCTCCTGGATTAAAAGAGTGTTGTATTCCAGCCAGATCATACAGACCTAGATCTTTGCATGTGATCTCTTACCAGATCAGCCATGTTGTGAAATAACATTCCTCTACATATGATCTCTGTTTCTTCTCCTCTCAGATCCTCCGTATGATGGGGCTGGTAACCTCCAGTTTCCAATGTACACTCAACATCCCATTGCGGTCCTGCCTCCCGAGTACCAGCCTTGTGGTTACGGCATCCCAGCACCTTCTGAAGAGCCTGAATGGAACCCGCCACCGATGATGTCCACGGAGGACTCACTGGTTCCCAGATGGGATCCTTGGGGCCCCCACTATCCACTGATGGTTCCACCCCTACTTCCTGCCTCTGTCCCTGCAACACCACCCTCCAGCCATGGTCAAATCTGACAACAACCCAGGTCTTCCATGAAGATGTCTATGAAGTAACTCTCTCCTCCTCCTCCTTCTGCTGCTGCTTGTCCTCCTGCTCCTCCTCCTCCTTCCTTATCCTTGTCACTACTGTTGAGGGTCATAAGTCCAGGCTGGCAGGGGATGTGATACTTACTGGTAAGGATATATTCTGAGGGGACCTGACACCTGCCTTCTGCCCTCTGTCTCCTCCAGACTCCAGACACTGTCTTATACTACAAGGGCAGCCTCTGTGCCCACAGACAGCAGCTCAAGGCTGGCTCATTCTCTAGCCCTCTTGTTAGAGAACTCATGGTCAGTGTCTCACAGCCTCATTTCAATGCAATAGAAACTAGTCGGAGCTTGAGATGGATCTGGCAGCTGGAGTGATGTAATGTCAATTAAAAGAATATCAAAGGTAACCTAGATATTTAAGTTTCAGATATTCTATGAGTGTCAAGGGATGTTGCCACCATTTTTTTAAACACTTACTTATGTAACAGTGTTCTGCCTGTACCTAACACCCAAAGGCCAGAAGAGGACACCAGATCTCATTGTAAATGGTTGTGAGCCATCATGTGATTGCTGGGAACTAAACTTAGGACCTTTGGAAGAGCAGTCAGTGCTCTTAACCTCTGAGCCATCTCTCCAGCCTGGAAGCTTCCTTTTTTACCTGACTGCTTTCACTCTTGTTAGCAAGAGCATCTCATGACTGGCATTAGGGCAGCAGTTGTCAGTCTTTGGATCTGTATTTGCTTTGGGGTTAATGACTCTTTCTCAGGGGTCATCTAAGATCATCAGAAATATCACATGTTTACATTATGATTCTTGACAGTAGCAGAATCACAATTATGACATAGGAAGGAAGATAATTTTATGGTTCGGCATTACCACAAGATGAGAAACTGTATTAAATGGTGGCAGGGTTAGGAACCTTGAGAATTGCTGCATTAGAGGCCACTTCTTCAGGATTCTGGAATATACTGAAGACCATGTGAGACATTCAGACTCAGAATAAGCAACTACTGGATTCTTGGACTTCTGTTCATATGCAGTCTGTTGGATTAGTTGCATACTTTATAGAATATATGTATATTCAAAACAACATTGCTGCTGGGTGCAGTGGTACACACATTTAATCCCAGCACTTAGGAGGCAGAGACAGGGAGATGACTGTGAGTTCAAGTCCAGCCTGGTCTACAAAGAGAGTTTCAGGACAGTCAGGACTATTCCACAGAGAAACCCTGTCTTGGAGAAAAAAAGACTGTCTGTATATATAAACTGTATTACATTATATTATATACATACCTAAGGATGTGTATGTATACATATGTTCTATAATATATAATGCATGTACATGTATAGACATTCTACATGCTTTGTTACTTGAGAGGATTCTGATGAATATCACAGGTGCTGCTTTACTCAGGTATCAAAATAGTAATTAAGGCTTGGTAGGATACCCTGGGATTCAGCACCAGAGAAGAGAGGGTGTTCATGGGACACTGGCTACCTAGGGAGAAAGACTGTGATAATATGGGGCCAAATCCTAACTCCTTCATAATAGACTTTGTGCAACTTTTGAGCCTGTAGATAGGCAGAGATCCCAGACCCCTGGGGAAGCATCTGGAGTTTTACATCATCCTGTGCTACTGGGGGAGTTATAGGCCAGTCCCAGGGTCCCTCAACCCTGTCTCCAAAAGAAGAAAAGAAACAGAGGCACCTATCTTTGACACCTATGCCTTCCAGTTTGACTTTTTCTTTTCCTGGGGCTTACAATTCTTACTAAAATGTCTTACTAAACTTCATCTCTGGGCTGGAGGGTTGGCTCATAGGTTAAGAGCACTGGCTGTTCTTCCAGAGGTCCTGAGTTCAATTGCCAGGAACCACATAGTGCCTCACAACCGTCTATAATGGTACCTGGTGCTCTCTTCTATTTTGTATATGTAATAAATAAATAAATAAATAAATAAATAAATAAATGAATAAATAAATCTTCATGTCTGCTGCTTTATATGAGTGATTTTTTTTCTCTACCATGACATGAGTGTGTGGATAAACCAAGCAATTTGGAGAGAGGGACGCAGGGAAAAAAATCATGCTCATCCTTGCTTTCAAAGTGTGGGGTGCATGGGACACTGCCCTAGCAAATGCAAATCAGGAAAACACAACCACAAACAGAACGAGGAGTTCTCACACCCTTGAGATTAGTGACAGGTGACACATGTCCCTATTCCCAGTGGTTGTCTATAATGTCCCTTAGTCTCCTTTGCATTAAAGTGATCACAGTAGCCCTTCCATCACACCTACGAGAGCAGTGGTTCTGGATCTTGCTAATGCTGTAATGCAATTCGTCACTGGCTGTGATGAGGCAGGCCTTTCATCTCAGCACTCCAGTGCCAGAGACAGACAGCTCTCTGAGTTTGAGGTCAGCCTGGTCTACACAGTGTATTCCAGAACAGCCAATACCATACAGTGAAATCCTGTCTCCAAAAACTAACCAACTAACCAAGGAAACAAAGGACAAAAGCAATTTCTATTGCTGTGGTGACCATTGCAACCATAAAATAATTTTCTTGTACAGCAACAGGATAAACTATGGTTGGTTTTCTAATCACCTTGAGCCGCCCTCTTCAGCCTCATTGTGCAGTGGAACAATAGGTTCTTGTCTAAATTCCTCTGTCTATGTCTGAGTATTTTTTAAATTTCATTTATAAGTCCTTCTAAGGTTTATATCTTATCTCTCCACTTTTCATATTTGGCACAAAAACCCTGTATGGGGTGTTGGAGCGATGACTCAGGTTAAGAACACTGACTGTTCTTCCAAAGGTCTGGAGTTCAACTCTCTGCAACCACATGGTGGCTCACACCCATTTATAATGAGATCTGTCTGGCCTGAAGGCATTATACACAGGCAGAACACTGTATACATAATAAATGAATCAGCAAACATTGCCATATGTTCCAGCTATACCATCCCTCAGAATATATCTGGAAAACTCTGACGATAGCCACTTCACAATAGGCAGTAGACACAATCAGCGTAGATGTCTGCCGGTGAGTCAGTGGAGGAAGAGTACAAGGTCTAATACACAGGGAAGGTTTATTCACTGAGAAGCAGAGTAAACTGTGTTCTGTGCAGACAGCTGATGGATCTGCAGTCCATTATGTTAAGCTAATTAAGTCAGACTCACTAACCCCATGTTCCTCTCCTCTGAGAGAGGTAAACTAACAACAATAATAAATTAGCATGGCATCATGGCCTGCACAGTTAATTCTAGCACTCAGGAAGCAGAGGCAGGTGAGTCTATGAGAGTTTGAGGCCAGCCTAGTCTATGAAGCAAGTTCCCAGACACTCAGGGTTTCATAGAGCGTCTGTGTCCACTACCTCAAAAACAGAGAGAGAGAGAGAGAGAGAGAGAGAGAGAGAGAGAGAGAGAGAGAGAGAGAGAGAGGAGCCAAGCATTGGTGGCACTAATTCCAGCACTAGAGAGGCAGATGCAGATGGATCTTTCTGAGTTCCAGGGTAGCCTGGTCTACAGAGGGAATTCCAGAGCAGATAGGGCTACACAGGAAAGCCTGTCAGTAAGGGAAGGGACAGGGTATTGGGGTCCTGGCTCTGGGGTAGAGGAGTTTCCAAACCCCCATAGTGGGGGTTTAGGGGTGTGCATCAGTGGTAGAGCACATACCTAGAATCCCTGCAGGGCTGGGGGCACAGATCAGTGGTAGAGCACCTGCCTAGAATCCCGCTGTGAGAGCTGAAGGCATGGCTTAGTGACAGAGTACCTGACAATAATCCTACTGCAAAGGCATGGTGCTGTGGTTCAGTGATAGAGGCCCTGCCTTGAATTCCTCAGTGAGGGGCAAGAGTTATATCCACATTTTAGTATACCCCTGACTTGCATGCTAGACATGGTGGACCTTATTCCTTAGCACAGGAAACAGTAAATAGCAAGTGTCTTAGTGAGTTTTCTATTGCTGTAAAGAGACCCCATGACCAAGGCAATTCTAATAAAAGAAATCATTTAATTGGGACAGGCTTATTTAATAGAGGCTGTCAGTGTGGAAACTGCCAGTAAGCTGAACAGCGTGATAGAAGCATTCTGGGAACCTTGCTCATGGAAAACTGAGAGCTTTGAGTTTTAGGTCTTTGTCCAAGTCTCCCAAAGAGTTCTGGGATTAAAGGCATATGCCACCACACTGGGATTTTGTTCATTGTTAATTTTAGTTACTCTTCTATACACCTGAGTGCAGTGCCCAAGGAGACTGGAAGAAGGTATTAGATCCCTTGATCTGGAGTTATGGGTGGCTGTGAGCCACCACCTGGGTGCTGGGACTCTAACCCGTGCCTCCTGCAAGAACAGTCAGTGCTCTGAACCACTGAACCACATCTCTAGCCCCAGCAAGTTATATTTTATTCACTTATTTTTGAGACGGGGCAGTAGAGTCTGTGCCAGGAATAGAATCCAGGGCTTTGTGCATCCAAGGAAATCACTCTACCTTCTGACCCCATCATCAGTAGCCTGAGAGCTGGTTATAAAGGAATGAGTCCAGAGGAGAAATGTGCCATCCTCAGATGATAAAGCTGGTTACTAATCTCTCATAGTTATTTAATGTGTTCTCTCAGCCTGCCGTGCTCCTACCCTAGATCACAAGACAGTAATGAAAACTGACTCTGGACTGTCAAGGACAATAATATGAGCCATGTGTGTTGGAGAAATCTGTGATTACAGCACTTGGGAGCTGGAAGAAGGAGGGTCAGGAGTTCAAGGCCATCTTCAGCTATATAAACGTGGAGCCAGCCTAGGCTAAATATTACCATGTGTCACATAAAATAAAATAAAGCTAAACAAAAAGTAAAAAAAATAATAATAATAACCAGTTCCAAGTGTATTTTTTAAAATCATTACAACACTGGAGAGCTTAGGAACCAACTTCTATAAGTAAGTGCCCTACCCGGTCTAGGATGGCACATGCCTTTAATTCCAGTCCTCAGGAGGAAGAGGCAGGTAGATCCCTGAGTTCGAGGCCATCTTGGTCTACACAGTGAGTTCCAGGACAGTCAGGGCAACACAGAGAAACCTTGTCTGCAAAAAGCCTAGCCTTAGATCTGTGAGGTGTTCTCTCATGAAAGGGAAAGAGGGTGGAACTGAAGAGATGACTTGGTTGATAAGAGCACTTGAGCCTCTTGCAGAGGACCCATTCCCAGGATCCACCTCCTGCAACTCTGTCTCTGTGGGATAGGACCACCTCTTCTGGGGCCCATGGCACCTGACACACATGTGGTGCACATACAACCAAGCAGGTATGCACACATTCACATAAATAATTTTAAAACTATAAGTGACCAGGACAAATCAAAGCCCACAGGAGGCCCTGGGCTAGGTGATGACCCCAAGTCACACACAGCACACGAACCTGCAGAATCCTGGTAAATCTGGTAAATCATGGCCAATAAACATCTTTTTGTGTTTTGTTTTTTGAAACAGGGTCTCTCTGTGTAGCCTTGGCTGTCCTAGCCTTGCTTTGTAGAGCTGGCTTCTAACTCACAGGGATCCGCCTCCCTCTCCCTCCTGAGTGCTGGGATTAAAGGCTTGCACCACCACGCCCTGCACAATCTCATCCTTTGCATAGCCTGATCTGGAAGGCTGCAGCTTCCATTCTCCATTTGCTAACCTAAACATAGAATGTTTTCAACCTCTGAGACTTACAGCACTCACGGAGGCAGAGTGAGTAACCTGGAGTCTTGATTCCAGTTCCTGGATGTTCTGCTGGTCTGGGAACATGTTCCTGTGGAAGGCATCTTGCGGTGCCCTGGTTTGTTCATCATTGAGTACAGTCCTGAACCGATGGTTTTGCTGTGGCTGTCCTGTGAGGGAAGAACCAAGAAGACTTTCATTCTTAAATTGTTTATTACCCAAAGCTAAACCATAGTCATCACCTTACACTTAAAGTCTTTGATTTTGTTGTTTTATTTTTCAAGACAGGGTTTCTTGGTGTAGCCATGCCTATTCAGGAACTCCCTCTGTAGACCAGACTTGTACAAGGTGTTCTTATTTCCTGAGACATGGGCGTGAGATGAGGCTGTACCCAAGCCTTACTGACACATGGCTTGGACTGAGCCCAGAGTGTTTTTATCTAACTATCCCAGGCCAAGGCCTTTGAGCTTCTACCCTCCAAATAATCTCATCTTTTTGTGTTTTGTTTTTTGAGACAGGGTTTCTCTGTGTAGCTTTGGCTGTCCTAGACTTGCTTTGTAGACCAGGCTGGCCTCTAACTCACTGACTCTGCCTCTTGAGTGCTGGGATTAGAGGCGTGCACCACCACCCCCAGCACAATCTCATCTTCTGCATACCCTGATCTGGAAGGCTGCAGCTTCCATTCTCCATTTGCTAACCTAAACATAGAACGTTTTCAACCTCTGAGACTTACAGCACTTAAGGAGGCAGAGGCACCTGGGTCACTTTGAATTGGAGACCAGCCTGGTCTACAAATTGAGTTCCAGGACAGCCAAGGCTACAAACAAAGACCATTCCTCAGGGGGGAAAAAGAAGAAAAAAAGGAAAGAAAAGAAAAAATGAATTTAAGAGGTTCATCACATGGTGAAGCCAGGAAAACCACTCTAAGGCAAAAAAAAAAATCTGTTTTTCATGATGAAGTCAATACCTAGGACTCGAGGTGTTACTTCATACAGGGAAATCAGGAGCCTTTAAACTACAACTCACCTGAGCCCTAAGAAGAGTTGAAACAAAGTTACAAAACAAGACACGGTGGTGTCAGCCTGGAATCCCAATATCGTGCAGGTGGAGGTAGAAGAACTAATTTGAGGCCAGCATCACCAACACTGAATGTTTGAGGTCAGCCTGCTACATGCTACCCTGTTTTACATTAACCCTGACAGCCAGGCACTGTAGGGCTCACTGCTAATGCCAGCACTTGAGAGGCAGATGCAGAGGAATCTCTGTGTATTCCAAGCAGGATTGGTCTACATACAGAGTTCCAGGACAGACAGCCATACATGAGACTCTATCTTAAAAAAAAAAACACAAGCATGCATACATACATACATACATACATACATACATACATACATACATACATACATACACACACTCAGACAGGCACATAAGTATTTATCTGCATATCAAGTAGATGGACAGGTGCCCAGATAATATATGTTTCTAGAATCTGAAATCTAGTTTCACACAGTCCTGTCTCTCATGAACTCAGCCACAGGCAGCAGGAAGATGCAGGGGACTGCCTCTGCAGCCTTAAACACAGCCATGTGAGGACCCTTTGGTCCAGATTTTGGCAATGGCAACTAATATCCCAAAGACAGAAATGATGGTGGAATTCAGAATGCTTCCCCCAGAGCCTGTGGACACAGGGCAGCTGTTACTGAGGTGGGGAGGCAATCTAGTGGGTACAGCCACAGGGGCCCCAAGAGAACTTTTTACTTGGGAAAACTGAATCCCATGATGACTCACCTCAGACTAAAGCTATGACAGCTCCACCAGCTGCTATTTTCTATGTGTATCTGAGTCTCCGTCGTGTCCTGTTTTCTGGTGCCCACGGAGGGCATAGGATACCCTGGGATTGAATTTACAAGCAACCATGAGCCACCATGTGGATGCTGGGATCCAAATCAGGGTCTCCTTACAGAGCTGTAGGCTCTACACATGTTTTGTTTGTTTGTTTCGGCTTTTTTTTTTTTTAAGCAGAGGGTCTCTATGTGTAATTCTGGATGTCCTAGAACTGGCTTTGTAGACCAGGCTGGCCTCAAACTCACAGAGGTCTCCCTGACTCTTCCTCTTGAGTGCTGGCTTCCACCACCATCACCTGACAGGTGTTAGGCTTCCTGAAACAGGGTCTCACTACACAGCCCTCCAAATGGCACCTGTAAATCGTCAGTCCTTGTCCTGAGCCTGAAGTCACCCTGACTTTGAGGAACAGCAGAGCCTTGAAAGTAGGTCCCAGGGGCTGGAGAGATGGCTCAGTGGTTAAGAGCACTGACTGCTCTTCCAGAGGTCATGAATTCAATTCCCAGCAACCACATGGTGGCTCACAACCATCCACAATGAGATCTGGTGCCCTCTTATGGCATGCAGGTGTACATGCAGGCAGAACACTGTATACATAATAAATAAATAAATAAATATTTAAAAAAGAAAGTAGATCCCAAACATCCCCAGAACTAAAGAAAGAAAGGCCATCTCCTGAGAAACTGCTTTTCCCCTCAAACAAATACACCTTGCTAAATCGATGGCTGAGACACACCCCACACCCCTAAGTGTACACACACACACACACACACACACACACACACACACACACGCCTTTAAAACAAGAATGTTGAGACCCAGAGGATGAGTTTCCACTCTTACACTCAGCCTGCCCAGTGTGTCTGTGTCAAATCCCACCATGTTTCACCTCTATTTAGTGCCTAGAGACAGTGGTAGAGCCTAGTCTGTTGTTGTGCTGGGACTCCCAGAAATGTTTTGTTCCCCCGAACTCTTTAAAAAAAATGTTTATATATTTATTTTATGTTTACTAATGCTGTAATTGCATATATATCTACATGCCAGAAGAGGTCATAAGACCCTATTATAGGTGTGTGTGTGTGTGTATGTGTGTGTGTATGTGAGTGTGTGTGCACAAGTGTGTATATAAACCATCTATGTAACAAGGTGTATTTCTTTGAGGGGAAAAGCACTTTCTCAGGAGATTGCCTTTCTTGCATTAGTGCTGCAGTAGTTCAGGATCTGCCTTCAAGGCTCTGCTGTTCCTCAAAGTCAAAGTGACTTCAGGCTTAGGACAATGACTGGAGATTTGCAGGTGTCCTTTGGAGGGCTAGAACTAGACAGCAGAAAAGCTGACAGTGAGATGTCTCAGTCACTGTGTGTGCCTTTAGTACTATAGCAGGATAGCCTAGGTTATGAATCCCCCACATTTTATACAGGTGTTCTCCAACTAAGTAGCAATATTTTTCTGTACTCTTCCTTTTTGGTCTGTGTGTCAGTTTTCCACATAGCTTCCTGCTCATCTTGTTTTCTTTCCATCAGTATTTTCATGTGTTTGGATGGGATGATTTAACCTGTTTCCATCTAGAGCAGTCATTACCTGGAAAGACTCCCCAGTCTTCCCTGGCTTTCGGAACTGCATTTCCTGTCCAGCTAACTCCCTGAAGCAGGGGAGTTAAAAACACAACTGCCAAGCTCAGATGAAGGAGTAAGGCCATCCCTCCTGAGAAAAACGGAAATTTATGGGTTTCAGCCACTTCTTAGCATGAGCTGCTAGTGCCTGCTTATCCATACAGACATCTCTTCTTGCATGCTCTATGGAGACTCACATGGACCTATTTCTCCTTTTTGAACAGGGATGTTTGGTGTGTGACACCTCTGGTAGCAGCTGTAAGTGAGAGGATACTCAAAAAGCAACTCCATGCAGGAATATCATCTGGTGATTGGGATCATGGCTCAGGTGCAGAGGATTTTCCTAGATCCCACACTGATAGCCTGGGGGCGTGACTCAGTGGTAGAGCAGCTCCCTAGACTCCCCCAGTGAGGGGAAAGGGACATGGCTCAGTGGGGGATCCCCTACCTAGAATCCCCAGTGAGGAGTTGGGCTTGTGGCTCAGTGATAGAGGACCTGTGAGGGGCTGGCATTATATCTCCATAATAGTATACCCAGCCTAGTATGCTGGACACTCTACTCTTTAGCCTCAGCATAGGAGAAATTAATAGAAGGCAATTTATGTATAGTGTTCTGCCTGCATATAGGCTTGTACTCCAGAAGAGGGCACCAGATCTCATTATAGATGACTGGGAGCCACCATGTGGTTGCTGGGAATTGAACTCAGGACCTCTGGAAGAGCAGCCAGTGCTCTTAACCTCTGAGCCCTCTTTCCAGCCCAAACGCAAGTGTCTTAGTGAGTCTTCTATGGCTGTGAAGACACACCACGACCAAAGAAATTCTGATCAAAGAAACATTTAATTGGGGCAGGCTTGTTTCCTAGAGGCAGGCAGTTTGCAAACTCAGCATGGAGAATGCGGAAGGGGAGCATTCTGGGAACTTCCCTCATGGAAAAATTACAGCTCTGAATTTTGAGGTCTTTCTCCAAAGCTATGGATGTGTTTGTAGGTCATCACGGACTCTCTGCCTCAGTCAGGCACCACAGGGAAAGATACTTATCAACGTTTTTGGCATAGTCATCCCCATTTTCACAAACGTGTCTATGTCATGGCCATTTTCTGTAGGTCTATGGAATATGAAGATCACCAACTTATCAATTTTTACATTATCTATCTATAGAATCATACCCTTTTATTCCTAAGATGTATATTCCTGTGCTAAATTAGACTAAATATTTGACCATGAGTTGGTCAATTAACTTGCATTATTTACTTGTCCTAAACAGATGGTAATTGCAACTTTAAAAATACTGGAAGTAAACCTTGTACAATCTGTGAGTTGTATGAGTGCAATAACACATACCAGATTGTTCTCTCACTCTGTCTCTCTCTCCCTCCCTCCCTCTCTCTCTCTCTCCCTGTGTGTGTAACAAAGTAACCTTTAATTGTATCAATATATCAAAATTTATACCAATGTATTAAAACAACCTTATTTAATATAACAATATCTCTAAGTTGAAGAATAGATCAAATATTCTACCTTTGGTCTTATTATTCCTATAAGATGCTTCTATATGCTCCTTTTGTGTTTTCAAGCTCTATATCAGTACCTTTTATTAAAAAAGGTAGAGAAAAGAGAGATATCCCTGAGTCTAACCTTTTTTTCTCTCTCTCTCTGAATAAAACCATTGATAATTTATAAGCAACCCCCTTTAATCCCAGCACTCAGGAGGCAGAGGCAGGTGGAACACTGTGAGTTCGAGGCCAGCCTGGTCTACAAAGTGAGTCTAGGCCAGCCAAGGCTACACAGAGAGTCTTTGTCTTGAAAAAACAAAACGAAACAAAACAAAACAAAACTCTTATAATCATCTACAAATGACAATAAACTCCATTTTTTTTTTTTTACAGAAGGAAGGGTTTGTTTTGGCTTATGGTTCTAGAGGGAGGGCCACAGTGGCTGCGAGAAACAGCAGCTGTTACCTAGAGCAGGAAGCAGAGAAATCTCATCTTCAACTACAAAGCACAACAGGGAACTGGATGTGGGGAGATGCTTTTAGCCCTCAAAACCTGCCCTTGATGATGCACTTCCTCCAGCAAGGCCATCCCACCTCCCCCAAAACTCCCTAATTGGGGACCAGGTGTGCAAATGCCTGAGCCTGGAAGAACCTTGATTATTTAAACCACCACAACTCAATTTAAGGAACTTGTTAACTTTTTTACATGTATATTTATATTATTACACATCCATACAATAAACGACAATGAACTTCTATATCCCAAGGAAACAACCAAAAACCAACCCTATCTCCATTAAGGGAAATGGGTCATTGCTTTCAAGGTTGCTTCTCAATAATTTTTGGACAAGGAATGCCTTTTGGGGAGCCTAAATAACCTTAAAAACATTGACTAAGTAAGATAGCAATAGCGTTTGTAGTCAAGTCTGTAAATGTTGAGAACACTGACAATTAATAGAAGTCCTGTTTGGAACAGTCTAAAATGCTGGACCAACTGACATCAGCAGCTTTCTTCTCAGCTCTCCTGGGAGCAAGCAGGCTGTGGTGAGGGACTGTAACCTCAGCAGTTGAGGATGGAACTTTTGAGTCAGTGTCTCAGCATTATGGAGGACGAATCTGGTCCAGTCTGATGCAGCATCATCAGTGTCTGGTTCTGAAAACATGTATTTTCTCACATATAATATACAGTACTAAAATTAATAATATAGGAGATGTGAAAGATGTAAAGCCAGTCTCAGAGCTATTTCCATGTAGTGGGTTCAGCAATGTAAGTTATGTGCGTGTTCTGTAGTTTGAAGTCATTAAGTATACACTGATTTACTTTAGCAGTCTCTCTTCTTCCTACGGCTGTTCCATTTGACCTCAGTCAAAAAGGATGTATAATATTACCATGACCAATGAACATACAAGCATTATCATATTGAAACCAAAACAAGACCCAAAAGTCCTCCTCTGGCATCTGTGGCACCTGTTGCATTAGGACAAGCTGCTACCTGTTCCACATGAGATTTCCTCAGGTCTAAAGGGATAAGCTGGCTGGCCAGAGCAATAGAAAAGGCATTACCTCATAGAATCAACTTTAAACTCCTCTAAGCATCTCTAGGCATCTTGTACATGGGTTTTTATATTTGTTGTGACTATTTTCATCCTCCCCCTTTCCCCATATGGAATGGGCAGTTTTTTCTTCATAGCCTTTGTGTTTGGGGACCTAACATAGGTTGGCATGTACCTTGTCATCTGCACAGTTCCTTCCGTCTCTTTGTGCTAGGCATGAGCACCACCTGTTCCCCATGATAGTGTCTCAGGATAAAGGAAGAAGCTAGCTTCTAAAGCATCCTGACACCTCACCTTAGTCAGCGCCCCACTAAGCACCATGGAACTGAATGCAGGAGGTGTAATTGCCTACACCAGTTCCTCCAGCTGTGCCTCCTGTCACAGCTAGGGTTCTGAGCAGTTTCCATTCCCTTCCTCATCAGTTCTATCTGCATGTACACCTGCATGCCAGAAGAGGGCATCAGATCCTGGGATAGGTGGGTGTGAGCCACCATGTGCTTCCTGAAAATTGAACTCAGCACCTGTGGAAGAGCAGACAGTGCTCTTAACCACTGAGCCATCATCTCTCCAGCCCCATTATATATTTTTGGTTTTCCAAGACAGGGTTTCTCTTGCTGTAGCCTTGGCTGTCCTAGAGTGGATTTGTAGACCAGGTTGGCCTTGAACTCACAGTGAACCTCTGCCCCTGCCTTCCGAGTGCTGGGATTAAAGACCTGTGCCAGCATGCCTATCTTTTGTTTTTTTGTGGATTTTTTTGTTTGTTTGTTTTTTGTTTTGTTTTGTTTTGTTTTTTTGGCCTGGCCTTGACATTAAGCTGATCTGCCTGCCTCTGCATCCTGAGTGCTGGGATTAAAGGTGTGTGCCATCATGCCTGGCGAACCCATGGATTTTAGAATACATCTTTGATAAACTCTGCAGCTGAGAGTAATACATGTTTCAGAGTTTCAGCTTTCGCTTTGTGCTAATGACGGTGTTGCTGTGGCCCCTTACCTGCCACAGGTGGTTGGCAGATTTGGATTCTATATAAAGGATAAAGTTTTGTTTAGGGAAACCCTGTTACCCTATTAGCATGTCTGTGCCAAGTCGACTTTTTTTTCTTTCCCTAGATCACACTACAGGAATTTCTTTCACATTTGAGTTATATAATTTGAAAAACTTTTAGTGACTGACCTAGGTGCAGGCTTAGATATCCTGGTAGGAGAGGTAGGAAAAGTTGAAGATTCATGAGCATCCTTATAAAACCCTGGAAAATAACAATTACCATTGGGAGACAGATGCAGGTGGAGCAATGTGAGTTCGGGGCCAGCCTGGTCTACCAAATGAGTCCAGGACCGCCAAGGCTACACAGAGAAACCCTATCTAGACAAACAAAAAAAAAAAAAGGGAAAAAGAAAATAACAGGTACTTGTATTGGGGTTAAAACTACTTTCTGTGTAGTGCTTGGATTACATGAAATGATAAAGTCATTGAGAACATGCTTTACTATTCTAAGCCTGTTACTTTTGTGACATGTATGCAGAAGGCCTTATTTTGTAGTTTAACTTGTTGCTACAGCAGGTGAGTATCTGTAATACAGTTAAGAGAGCTTGAAAAAGATGGGCAGTGGTGGCCCACACCTTTAATCCCAGCATTTGGGAGTCAGGTGCATCACTGTGAGTTCAGGGCCAGCCTGGTCTGCAAGGCAAATCCAGGACAGCCAAGGCTACACAGATATACACCAGGGACCATCGCAGCTGCTTATGCTCAGTGTGTATGGACTTCACGGGATATACAGCAAGGTTTGTGAATCCTTTACATTGATAGCATTGTCCTCTTTTGTATTATTCTAGAATGAACAAAGGCATAGTTTTATTTTAATGGAAATAGAAAATTTTTTGCAGTAATACTGAAACTGCAAAGATTATGTTGATTCTTCGTTTTTGCCTTTTACATAAGTGACTTTACAACATGGATCTTTAAAACAGTTAAATCTTTGGAAACATGTCACCAGGATGTTAGTATTGCTTGCAATGCTTTATTTGGGTTTACTATATATATGTACACACTTAAATATAAGCATGTAGATTTGCATTTTGTCTTGTAAATTTTTATTTCAATAAACTCTTCCCATAGTAATGGGAAACAAAAGAAAAGTCTAAGTTTGGAGCCAGTTCTCCCATTTCATACTGTGACATAGCAGCCCTGTCCATACTTTTTTGAATTTAGTGGTTGTTACAGCATATAGCTGGGCCCTTTCCAGAAATAGCTGACAGGCATCTTGTATCCAGAGAGCCCTGAGCTCCAGCTGCTGTCAACTTTCCATTCTCTATCAGGAAGAGTTTTGTTTCTTCCTCCATTTTGCCTGCCTATACCTTACTGTCCCATCCCTTGGCTTTCTCCCCACTCTCTCCCTGATCTTCTGTAGAGAAAAGCATGGAAAACCATGATCACCATTACCCACACTGCAACCTGGTCCATGAAAGCCACCAAAACAAAGTCAGAGAAAGTCCAAGTATCCTGGGCCATGGCACCTTGGAGAGAGACCATAGCAGTCTCAATTTTTTTTATTTAGATCGCAAATTTCATTTCCCATCTCTCCTTGTAAGTTTTCTGGCCTCTCAGTTGCAGTTTTCTAACCACGCCACCTCTGGAGCCACCATTGCTCTGTGAGAGTCAAGACACAAGCAGCAGCCAACCTGGGTGTGTTAAGTCCTTTTCTTTTATCTCCCATGTGCCCACAGGAAGCTGCCTTTGTCTGTGGGTGAGAATAAGTGTCTCTCTTAAAGAGACGTGTGGGAGACAGTTTTTGATTCAGACGTATTTTGGTTTTCAGCTTCGGTTCTTTTGGTAAGAAACGGCCTTTCACTCACATCTTCTCAGATCAAGCCCCATGTTTAACCACTTTTTAAATAACTATTAATAATGAATATTCACTCATATATTTAATAAAAACCTCCTTTATTTGTTAATCCATAATATCTGCCAAATAATCACACATCAAGGCAATGATTCATTAAAAATTGAGCACAAAGCTGAACATGATAATATATTATCCCACTATCAGTTACTCTTCCTCCCATCCAAGGTCCCAGGCACTTGATTTCTTCTCTTCTGTGGATTCTATGGATTCTCTTCCTCTCCTGCTCTCTTTCCTCCAGCCAGGTGAGAAAGCAGGTTACTAATCTCTCACAGATATTTAATATGCTCTTTCAGCCTGCCTGTCCTCTGTCCCTGAGGTAGATGATTTGAGACTCTATCAGTGGCTGGAGCAGACAGAGTGCTCCCACCCTAGATCACAAGACAGTAAGAAAAGATGGCTCTGGACTGTCAAGGACAATATTCTGAGCCCTGTGTGGTGGCCTAATCCAGTAGCCCAGTTCATGGGAAATAGAGGCAGAAGAGGCAGGAGTTCAAGGCCATCTTCAACTATGCAAGTGTGAGGCTAGCCTAGGCTAAATATGACTCTGTCTCAAATAAAAGGAAACAATAGAAAATAAATAAATAGTAAAAAAAAAAAAAAACTATTCCCACATGCTTTGTTTTATCATTACTACACAGGAGAATACAGGAACGAACTCCTCTAAGAAAGGGCCTTAGCCAGTCCATAGTGGGGTATGCCTTTAAATCCTGGATTCAGGAGGCAGAGGCAGATAGATCCCTGAGTTCAAGGCCAGACCAGTCTACAGGGTGAGTTCCAAAGCCGCCAGGGATAGATAGAAAAACACAGTGTGCAAGGAACAGAACAAGAAACAATAAAAATAAGGGAGGGAAGGAAGGAAGGAAGGAAGGAAGGAAGGAAGGAAGGAAAGAAGGAAAGAGGAAGAGAGAGAGAGAGAAACAAAGATTCCCACTGAGCCCTGTTGGCCTCAAGTCAGGCTTGCCTTCACACTGCACAGCTGGTATGTGTCATCCTCTAGGGAGCCTTAGTGTATCTGAATAAAGATAGTGGGTAAGCAAATAAACAACTCAGGAGCTAGAGAAATGGTTCAGAGGTTAGGAGCACTGTGTGCTCTTCCAGAGGTCCTGAGTTCAATTCCCAGCAACTACGTGGTGGCTCACAACCATCTATAATGAGATCCGGTGCCCTCTTCTGGCCTGCAGGTGTACATGCAGACAGAACACGGTATACATAATAAATAACCACATCTTTTAAATAAGAAAAGAAAAAACTCATTCCTCTCTAGCATCCATTCCTGAACAATGCCACTGTCAATAAACAGGAATTATTATATTTTAAAAAGTGCAGGCACCTGTACTACCACTACTCAGGAGACAAAGGCAAAAGCCAGCCTGACCTACATAGCAAGTTCCAGGCCATCCAAGGCTACACAGTGAGACCCTACACCCACAATACAGTCATATCAATGCATTAGTGATGGTGAATCGTGGGCATATGCCTGTAAGGCAGCACTTTGGGAGGTGACAGCAGGAAGACCCTGAGATCAAGACAGGCCTTAGAGCCGGGCGATGTTGGCACATGCTGTTAATCCCAGCCCTCATCAGACAGATGCAGGCACATTTCTGTGGGTCCCAGGCCAGACTGGCCTACAGAGTGAGATCCAGGACAGCTGAGGCTGCACAGATAAACCTTACCTCAAAAAACAAATAAGTAAAAGACTAGCCTTAGATCTGTGAGATGCTCTCTCATGAAATGGAAAGGGGGTGGAACTGGAGAGATGGCTTAGTGGTTAAGAGCGCTTGCTGATCTTGCAGAGGACCCAGGTTCCATTCCCAGCATCCACCACCTGTACCTCTGCCTCCATGGGATAGGACAGGCTGTTCTAGCCTCACTGGGCACCAGGCGTGCATATGGTGCACACATAGAGAAGAAGGTATGCACACATACACACGAAAAATGTACAACTTTTTTTTTTTTTTTTTTTTTTTTGGTTTTTTGAGACAGGGTCTCTCTGTGTTAGCCTTGGCTGTCCTGGAGTCTGTAGACCAGGCTGGCCTCGAACTCCCAGCGATCCACCTGCCTCTGCCTTCCGAGTGCTGGATTAAAGGCATGTGCCACCACGCCCGGCTAAATTTACAGCTTTAAATGACTAGAAGAAAGCAAAGCCCACACGAGGCCCTGGGCTAGTTAACAACCCTGAGACACACCCAGGCACCAACCTCCATTATCATGTCCTTAAGCTGGAGTCTTGAGACCAGTTGCTGAATTTCCTGTAGGGTTCGGAACATGTTCCTGTAGAAGGCATCTCGCCATGCCAAGTGTTGCTCAAGACTGATTATGGTCCAGTATCCTTCATCGTGCAATGGCTTTCCTATTCACAGAGGACGCAAGAACATTTTCATTCGTTTTTGGTTTTGGTTTTGCTTTTCATCTGTACAAAGAGTTTTTATTTATAAACAATACAGTAGGCAGCATTCTATCCTTAAATGCTATTTCCCAAAAACATGAGTTTCTTTTTGTTGTGTTGGATTTTTAAAGAAAATAAAAAATGCCAAGTTTAGGGCTGGAGAGATGGCTCAGAGGTTAAGATCACTGGCTGTTCTTCCAGAGGTCCTGAGTTCAATTCTCAGCAACTAACTACAGGGTGGCTCACAACCAACAATAAAGTGGTCTGATGCCCTCTTCTGGCCAGCATGTGTACATGCAGGCAGAGCACTGTACACTTAATAAAGGACATCTTTTTTTTTTAAGTTGTGAACATTTAAAATTTTTTAAATAAATTTAGAAAGTAAAAAAATGAATTTAAGAGGTTCATAACACAGTGAACCTAGAAAAACCACTGTTAGGCCAAAAAAAAAATCTGTTTTTCAAGGTGAAGTCAATACCTAGGACTCCAGGTGTTACTTCATACAGCAAAATCAGGAGCCACTAAAATACAACTCACTTGAGCCCCAAGAAGAGTTGAAACAAAGTTAAAAAAAAAAAAAAAAAACACGGTAGTATCAGCCTGGAATCCCAATATCATGCAGGTGGAGGTAGAAGAACTAGTTGGAGGCCAGCTTCACTAACACTGAATGTTTGAGGTCAGCCTGCTACATGCTACCCTGTTTCTAAATTAACCCTGACAGCCAGGCACTGTAGGGCTCACTGCTAATGCCAGCACTTGAGAGGCAGATGCAGAGGAATCTGTGTATTCCAAGCAGGATTGGTCTACATACAGAGTTCCAGGACAGACAGCCATACATGAAACTCTATTTTTAAAAAAAAACACAAACATACATATATACATACATACATATGTACACACAAGCAGACACATAAGTATTTATCTGCATATCAAGTAGATGGATAGGTGCCCAGATAATATGTTTTTCCAGAATCTGACATCTGGTTTCACACAATCCTCTAGTAAATTGGCAGGGCATTGTGACACGCATGGTTAATGTCAGCACTCAGGGAGCAGAAGCAGGCGAATCTATCAGAGGTTGAGGCCAGACTGGTCTACAAAGGATGTTCCAGGACACTCAGGGCTACATAGAGACTCTGTGCAGAGCTGGGTCTGGTGGTGCACGCCTTTAATCTCAGCACTTGGAGGCAGAGGCATGTGGATTTATGTCAGTTCAAACTCAGCCTGGACTACAAAGTGAGTCCAGGATAGATTACAAAGAGAAACACTGTCTCAAAAACCACAAAGGAGAGAGAGAGAGAGAGAGAGAGAGAGAGAGAGAGAGAGAGAGAGAGAGAGAGATTGATTCTGTCTCACCCACATCAAAAAAGAGAAAGAAAGAACAAAAGGGATGGAGAGGGGAGAATGTGAGAGAGAGAGAGAGAGAAAGAGAGAGAGAGATTGAAAGAGGAGACAAGTGATGGTGACATATGGTTTTTTGTTTGTTTGTTTGTTTTTCTCTTTTGGTTGTTCAGAGACAGGGTTTCTCTCTAGACCAATCTGGCCTCAAACTCAAGAGATTTGCCTGCTTCTGTCTCCCAAGTGCTGGGATTAAAGGCATGTGTCACTACCACCTGGCTAAAAATATTTTTAAGGGTACATTAAATATTTCATGGGACTGTAGAGATGGCTCTGTGGCTAAGAGCCCTGGCTGCTCTTATAGAGGACCTCAGTTCTGTTCCCAGCTCCCACATGAACCTGTTCACAACATTTAGCTCGAAGGGCCCCAGTATAGATTGTATCCTCTCTTGGAAACGAGTCTCATGTGGTTCTCAGCACCCAAGACTTCTGACTCGGGGACCGCTCACCCTCTTCTGGTCTCGGGGAAGACTCAAAATCCCACACTCACAGACACATACTGGTATTAATTAAAATTTTGAGCAGAGGGCTGGAGCATGGCTCAGCTGCGGAACCACCCTTACAGAGGCAACATCATGGGCTCTAGACTCAGTAGGAAAAAGAAACAGAAAATGACAACACACTACCAGAAGTTATGAAGGGTAGGGAGAAAGAAATCTATATCCCCCATGGGACCTAGCTTGGAACCCCAGGAGAAGTTGAACACCTCATGTCTTTGTCACAGCCACACTGTCTGTACCCCAAGCCTGGCTCCTTTCCTTTACTCAGACTGTGAGCTCCTCCTTGTAGGACTTGGCAATTTATAATATCTCTATCATCAGGCCACTCCCCACCCCACCCTAATCCAGGAGGAGAAATCCATTCCATTGCAAACTATACAGAACCAGTTTTGGCTTGGTGGGTTTTTTGCAATTGGTTTTTGTTTGTTTTGTTATTGTTGGTTTGTTTTGTTTTGTTTTGTTTTGTTTTGTTTTGTTTGTCAAGACAGGGTTTTTCCAGGTAGCTTTCACTGCTCTGGACTTGCTTGGTAAAGCAGGCTGGTTTCAAACTCACAGAGCTTGCTTTTACATTTTTTCCAGACAAGGTTCTTCTGTATCTTGGCTGGTCTTGAAGTCACTTTGCAGACCTTGCTGGCCTTGAACTCACAGAGATCCATCGGCCTCTACCTCCCTAGGGCTGGGATAAAAGGCAGCCAGTACTAATTCTAGGCTGAATTGGGGTTTTATCTAAATTTCAGTAATTCTGGAAGTAGAGCTCACTGCTTTAGAGCTTGTTTCCCACCCAGGCACCAGCCATGCATGTGGTGGTGCACAACTTTAATCCCAGCAGAGGCAGTTGGATTTATGTGAGTTCAAGGCCAGCCTGGTCTACAAACCGAGTTCAGGACAGATTACACAGAGAAACCCTGTCTTGGATTTAAAAAAAAAAAAAAAAAAAAAAAAAAAAAAAAACCCCTAAAAAAGGAGAAAGAGAGAGAGACTCTGTCTCACCCACATCAAAAAAGAGAAAGATTGAACAAAAGAAAGAAAGAAGAGTGCGAGGGAGAATGTGAAAGAGAGACAAATGGTGGTGATACATGTCTTTTTTTTTTTTTTTTTTTTTTTGGTTGTTTGAGACAGTGTTTCTCTGTGTCCTGGACTCACTTTGTAGACCAATCTGGCCTCAACCTCAGAAGTTTGCCTGCTTCTGCCTCCCAAGTGCTGGGATTAAAGGCTTGTGCCACCACCACCTGGCTAAATATATTTTCAGGGTACATTAAATATTTCATGGGACTGTAGAGATGGCTCTGCAGCTGAGCCCTGGCTGCTCTTACAGAGGACCTCAGTTCTGTTTCCAGCTCCCACAGGAACCTGTTCACAACATTTAGCTCCAAGGACCCCAGTATAGATCGTATTCTGCTCTTGGAAATGAGTCTCGTGTGGTTCTCAGCACCTAAGACTTCTGACTCAGGGACCCCTTACACTCTTCTGATCTCCAGGAACACTTGAAATCCAACTGGTTTATCCACACACATGTGATGGTAGAGAAAAAAATCACTCATATAAAGCAGTAGAGATGAAGTTTTATTTATTTATTTATTTATTTATTTATTTATTTATTTATTTATTTATTTATTACATATACAAAGTAGAAGAGGACACCAGGTCCCATTATAGGTGGTTGTGAGCCACCATGTGATTGCTGGGAATTGAACTCAGGACCTCTGGAAGAACAGCCAGTGCTCTTAACCTATGAGCCAACCCTCCAGCCCAGAGATGAAGTTTAGTAAGACATTTTAGTAAGAATTGTAAGCCCCAGGAAAAGAAAAAGTCAAACTGGAAGGCATAGGTGTCAAAGATAGGTGCCTCTGTTTCTTTTCTTCTTTTGGAGACAGGGTTGAGGGACCCTGGGACTGGCCTATAATTCCCCCAGTAGCACAGGATGATGTAGAACTCCAGATGCTTCCCCAGGGGTCTGCGATCTCTGCCTATCTACAGCCTCAGAAGTTGTGCAAATTCCAATATAAAGGAGTTAGGATTTGGCCCCATATTATCACAGTCTTCCTCCCTAGGTAGCCAGTGTCCCAAGAACACCCTGTCTTCTCTGATATTGAATCCCAGGGTTTCCTATAACGTCTTAATTACTATTTTGATACCTGAGTAAAGCAGTATCAGGGATATTCGTCAGAATTCTCTAGAGTAACAAAGCATGTAGAATGTCTATACATGTACATGCATTATATATTATAGAACATATGTATACATACACATCTTTATGTATGTATATAATATAATGTAATACAGTTTATATATACAGACAGTCTTTTTTTCTCCAAGACAGGGTTTCTCTGTGAAATAGTCCTGACTGTCCTGAAACTCTCCTTGTAGAACTGGCTGGCCTCGGAACTCACAGTAATCTGCCTGTCTCTGCCTCCAGAGTGCTGGGATTAAAGGTGTGCACCACCCAGTTTTGTTTTGAATATACATATATTCTATAAAGTATGCAACTAATCCAACACTGACTGCCTATGAACAGAAGTCCAAGAATCCAGTAGTTGCTTATTCTGAGTCTGAATGTCTCACATGGTCTTCAGTATATTCCAGAATCCTGAAGAAGTGGCCTCTAATGCAGCAATTCTCAAGGTTCCTAACACTGCCACCATTTAATTTAGTTCCTCATGCTGTGGTAATGCCCAACCATAAAATTATCTTCCTTCCTATGTCATAATTGTGATTCTGCTACTGTCAAGAATCATAATGTAAACAGCTAATATTTCTGATGGTCTTAGATAATCCCTGAGAAAGGGTCATTAACCCCAAAGGGAGTACAGATCCAAAGACTGACAACTGCTGCCCTGATGCCGGTCACGAGATGCTCTTGCTAACAAGAGTGAAAGCAATCAGGCAAAAAGAGAAGCTTCCTTCTGTCGTGTCTTTGATATAGGCTTCCAGAAGGTCGGCCTAGAAAGGAGCCAGGTCTTTCCACCTCCAGAGAGCTGTGTTAAGGGATTGCTTTCCCACCTCAGAGAGCCAGACCAGAGGTGGAACTTCTCAATTCAAATGATTAAGCCAAGACCTCACAGGCGTGCAAAGCCACTTTAGGGCTGTAGCTGTAACCATCACTTGAACAGCTACCTTAGGTTAAAACAGGTGGCAATGGGGCTGGAGAGATGGCTCATTGGTTAAGAGTACTGGCTGCTCTTACAAAAATCCTGAGTTCAGTTCCTTGCAACCACATGATGGCTCATAGCCATCTATAATGAGATCTGGTGGCCTCTTCTGGCTTTCATGTGTTACAGGCAGGCAGAACACTGTTACATAAATAAATCTTTTTAAATAATGGTGGCAATGTCCCTTGACATTCATTCAGTATCTGAAACTTAAATATCTAGGTTAGCTTTGATGTTCTTTTAATTGACATTACATCACTCCAGCCCCCAGATCCATCTCAAGCTCCAACTAGTTTCTATTGCATTGACTTGGAGGCTGAGACACTGACCATGAGTTTCCTAACAAGATGGCTAGAGAATGAACCGGTGTTGAGCTGCTGTCTGTGGACACAGAGGCTGCCCTTGTGGTATAGGAGACAGTGTGAGGAGTCTGGAGGAGCCAGAGGGCAAAGGGCAGGTGCCAGGCCACCTAGAAATGACCCCCCAAACAGTAAGTACCACATCCATTGTCCAACTGTACTCATGACCCTCAACAGTACTGGCAAGGATAAGGGAGGAGGAGCAGGAGGAGGAGGAAGAAGAGAAGGAGGAGGAAGAGTTCCTTCATAGACATCTTCATGGAAGACCTGGGTTGTTGTCAGATTTGACCATGGCTGGAGGGTGATGTCTGCAGGGACAGAGGCAGGAAGTAGGGGTGGAACCATCATCAGATAGCAGGGGCCCCAAGGATCCCATCTGGGAACCAGTGAGTCCTCCATGGACATCGTTGGTGGCAGGTTCCATTCAGGCTCTCCAGAAGGTGCTGGGATGCCTAAACTCCAAGTCTGGTACTCGGGAGGCAGGGACGCCATGAGAGCTTGAGGGTACATCGGAAACTGGAGGTTAGCAGCTCCATCATAGGGAGGATCTGAGAGGAGAAGAAACAGAGAGATCATATGTGGAGGAATGTTACCTCAGAACATGACTGTTCTGGCAAGAGATCACATCCAAAGATTTGGTCTGTGTGATCTGGCTGGAATACCAACACTCTTTTCATCCAGGAGACAGAGGCAAACAGACTTGAGTTCAAGGCCTGCCTGGTATAGAGCAAATATCGGATAAAGAAAAGCTTAGGCCCAGGTGTGCTGGTACATGCCTTTAATGCCAAACAAAGGTAAACTTAGTTTAGAAGGGAGCACTCATGTTTGAAAGGGATGTCCAATCTAGTGGCAAAAAAAGGTGACTAAGCACGAAAGATTTGACAGAAGAGGATAAGCCCAACTCTACTGAGAAGAGAGAGGAAAGGGAAGCTACTTATGAAGCAGGGTTTTGTTTCTAGTTTTTGTTGATTGTTTGTTTTATTTTGAGAAAGGTTTTTTCTATTTAGCCTTGGCGGTACTGGACTCACTTTGTAGACCAGGCTGGCCTCGAACTCAGAGATCCTCCTGCTTCTGCCTCTTGGGTGCTGGGATTGAAGGCATGTGCCAGCACACCCAGATTTTTCTTTTCTTTTGTTTTTAATGTATTTATAAAGCAGGTTTTTTGTAATACTTATTTATTTATTATTTATATATAGCATTCTGCCTGCATATGTGCCTGCTTGCACGAGGAGGGCACCAGATTCCATTATAGACGGTTTTGACGCACCACGTGGTTTTTGGGCATTGAACGCAGGAACGTTGGAAGGACAGGCAGTGCTCTTAACTATCTCTCCAGCCCAGGAAGCAGATTTACTAGAACAGATATAGAGACACTGGTTGCAGAGAGAGAACTCAGGTGAAGACTGAAGGAGCCAGAAAATGTGAAAAAGCCAGAAGATCAGAGCAGATTTTGAAGTTAGTTTGAGGCTAATCAGAGCAATTCTGCCCAGAGAAGCTACTTTTTACTGAGTCAGCAGGGAGAAGAGTTTGAGGCAGAACAGCTGAGTTGAACCAGCCAGAGCTCAGAAAAAAACAGGGAAGGGTGAGCTGCCTAAGCAAGAAGTGTCAGAGGCTGAAAACATTCTAGGCCTGGGTTGAATTGTTTGCAGGCTACAGTCTCCAGGACCAGACCTAGGCCAGCATGAGGCAGTAAGCCTCCCAGACAACAGCTGAGCCAGGAGAGTAAAAGTTCCTTTTACAGTCATGAGCATGGCACCCTCCCTCTCCCTGAATCAGGCTAAGTAACCTGCTGGCCTGTTTGTCATAGTCAACTATGTACGGAGTCCAAATTCCATGCCCTTGGGTGACAGCAAAATGACCCAGAGAGAGGCCAGATTTTCCCTCTATGTGCAATAGAGGCCTATGGGAAAGGGGCTTCCCTCCACTGTGTGCTCTGCTCTGTGCTCATGAAGGACAGGCCAGCTGATGCTACTCTCTACAGGACCTCAACAGTCTACACAGAAGACACTCACCTGGCACTTGGCTTCTGGGGTCCCTTGGGCCCAGGATCCTGTACATGGTCTCTGCATAAGGAGAGAACAAGGGTTCGATCCCTGGTCTCTTGTTACAGAGAGTCTTGTGCAGATTCTGCATGGTCCAGCTCTTCCTCAGGCCCCGCTGACCGAGGCGCTGGCAAATCAGCCTGGACTTCTTGTGGATCTTTCCACGTGG
Source organism: Acomys russatus (assembly GCF_903995435.1). Classification (NCBI taxonomy): domain Eukaryota; kingdom Metazoa; phylum Chordata; class Mammalia; order Rodentia; family Muridae; genus Acomys; species Acomys russatus. The sequence continues at coordinate 42,829 of NC_067154.1, forward strand.
GTGGCCGACTTCCTGCTCAACTCTTTCCCACTCCTGCAGGATGTGGGAAAGATTAAGCCTTGTCACAGGTGGAAACAATCTTGGTGGGCTTTACCCTTGGGGCACCCTATGAATACCTTGTGACAGACTGAGTGGAGCCATCCTGGGTCTGGAATTCAGGAAGCAGACCTGGGAACCCCACCTGGACTATTGTCTTTCTAATTGACCCTCAACGGGAGAAGGAGACGGCCCTTCCCACGTGACTCAGGCAGTTGGGGAGGAGAGAACAAGTTGAGCCTGGGCTGGAGCACATGGGGAGCAGCGGACCGGCTGGACCAGCATGCGGGCCAGAGAGACACCTAAGGACCCATCCCGTGGAACGGATACCGGAAGGTTCACTCTTTTGTCCCTTTAACCTTTTTTCTTTCTTGTGTAAGCTAGTTGGGTTGTATAATAAAGTTTAATTGTTAAGAAACAGAGTCAACAGCAGGAAGACCCTGTTTTCAGGATCAGTCAATCGGTCACAGGAAGGACCTGCTAGGGACAGGGGGATATGACGAGTGTTGTGACATCATGCAGAAGCTCATCTGAACTTTTCTTAGGGATTCTTCCTGCACACTGAGCAGCCAGAAGTGACCTCATGCAGTCACCAAGAGATTATGCCCATCAGCCCAGCATCTACACTGCTCTCTTTTGTTTGTTTGTTTGTTTGTTTTTTGAGACAGGGTTTCTCTGTGTAGGCTTGGCTGTCCTGGACTCACTTTGTAGACCAGGCTGGCCTCAAACTCACAGCGATCCACCTGCCTCTGCCTCCGGAGACCTGGGATTACAGGCATGTGTCACTAGGCCTGGCCGTCCTGCTCTTAGCACACACCAGGAGACAGTAAGTGTCTTCAGTTTTAGAAATACATCTCAGGATGCAAAGAGATCTCACAGGACAAGTGCTACCTGGGAATGCTGTGCCTACACAGACTCATGACCACCTCTGACCCAGGGAGGCTCTCACAGTTTCTGAACCTTTGGGTCTTCTGTGAGGGCAGAGACCTGGCACCACAGATTGCCAAGCTACCCTTGTCACAGCTGTGGGCATCTGGGGTCTTGCATATACTCCCAAGCCACAGGATAAAGAAATACATAAGAAAAGTTTGGTTTGAGGAAAGACTTGACTCTGCATACCTGAGGCTCTTTGGTCTTCCTGCCTCTGCCTCCGGTGCACGTTGGCTCCTTGACTGTTTCTGGGTCTTTGGACTTGCTGGGCTTCTCTCTGTGCAGAAATGGACACATAAAATATTAAAACAGTTCTTATGCAATGGGAATCTCTGTCTCTGTGCTGTGCATGGACTCAGGAGCCTGCCTCTTGCATCCAGGTGCTGGCTCATTGTCACCTAATGGGAAAGCTTGGTCCTGAAGTTTAACCAGGGAAAACTCCAGTGAACAGTGTAGGTGCCCTTGATGAAGTGAAAGATAAGAAACAGAAGCACTTCTCCTTTGAGAAGACCTCAGCCTCTCTCTCTAGCTCACTTTCTCCCCAATCTCCTTTCTGTTCTCCATGAGCTAAAAATCCAATTTAAAATCTCATAATAATGAACTCCAACTATTCAAGCATACTAAAGGATCAGATAAACTTTGTGAACCAGTATTTCTGCACCCATATCACATAACAGGGCTGTTTGGTGGGTGGCCATGATCCCAGCTCTTTCCTGAGAGGCTTAGGGAGGCTCACACATTCAGGGTCATTCTAGGCTACATAGTGGGTTGTGGGCTAGCCATGGATCAATAAGATGCTTCCTCGGGTGGGGTTTGGTGGCCCATGACTTTAATCCCTGCACTTGGGAGGCAGGGGCAGGTAGATCTTCATGAGTTTGAGGCTAACCTGGTTTACAAACTGAGCCCAGGACAGCCAGGGTTAAATGTCTCAAAACCAAAACAAAACAAAACAAAAAAAGATGCTGCCTCAACTAAGTAAAGACAAAAAACCCAAGAACAAGTTTAGTGCAGCCTCTTGTGCCTCTGCAAATTGCAGATGTGTTCCCATTCAAGGCATTTAATGATGTTTTGCCATATACATTCCCTTGGGTGCACAATGAACACAGTACCAGTACATTCCAGGAGGCTTCCTATGAGGACCCGATGACCTCACATGCAAGTGGAGTGGAGAAGCACAGCAGAGACACACTCTGAGGCTGTAAGCCTTCTGAGATGAGTTGAACACAAACAGTACAGCCATCCTCCAGAAAAGACAAGAGTGGATCTCCCAACTCACCTCCATTTTTGGCTCCTGAGCTTCCTTTGCTCCACCGATTTGGGAACAAGGATCCGCTGTGTCTTGATGGGCGCACCAGAGTCTGGAGTGTGGATGGAGAGCTGTGCTCACTTCTGCAAGTCTGAGAACCCTGTGGAGAAGCGGCCCTTTATAGATCTCTGGGATGTGAGTGGAGTAGGCCCAGGCTACAGGATGTTAGGGTGGGCCAGCAGAAGGTCAGCCAGAGCTCTTCATCCCATCTCAGGAGGCTGAGGCTGAGGCAGGAGCCAGGTTTCTGCACCTCTTGGGCCTGACAATGGAGGCTCAACTGAAATACTCAAAGAATCTAAGTAAAACCGAGGTCAGCTAATTCAAGCTTGCTTCTTTCTTTCTTTCTTTCTATTTTTCTTTCTTTCTTTTTTTCTTTTTTAAGATTTATTTATATATTATTTATACTATGCCTTTCCTGCATGTATACCTGCAAGGCAGAAGAGGACACCAAATCTCATTATAGATGGTTGTGAGAGTCCATGCGGTTGCTGGGAATCGAACTCAGGACCTCTGGAAGAGTCGATGGTGCTCTAAACCTCTGAGCCATCTCTCCAGCCTTAGGTCTTTTTTTTTGAAACAGGGTTTCTTTACATAGTCCTGGTCATCCTGGAACTCACTAAAATTTAGACCATGCTTTCCAGGACATCACAGTGATCAGCCTGCCTCTAGCTCCCTGAAGCCAGTGCTGGGATTAAGGGTGTGGTCCTCTATAAGACCATCAAGGCTATGTGATGAGGACCCAGGGGACCTGAACAAACTACTGTACCAACCAAGGACAATGTATGCAGTAAACCTAGACCCCCTATTCAGATGTAGCTAATGGACAGCGCATCCTCCACAGTTGTGTGGAGAGCCGGCACTGACTGACATGAACTCTGGTGCCCCGTATTTGGTCACTTCCCCTTGGTGGGGAGGCCTGGTGGCACTCAGAGGAAGGGGAAGCAGGCTACCCAGATAAGACCTGAAAGGCTGTGATCATATGGTGGGGGATGGTCCCCTTCTGTCATAGGTCTAGCAGAGGTGAATAGGGTAAGGAAGGGAAAAGGGAAGATATAAGTGGGGGAATAACATTTGAGATGTAATCTGAATAAATTATTTAAATTAAAAAATTTTGTGGCACAGGCCTTTATCCAGCACTCAGGAGGCAGAGACAGGCAGATCTCTGTGAGTTCAAGGCCAGCCTGGTCTACACTGGTCTGTCCACAACAGCCAAGGCTAACAGAGAGACCCTATCTCAAATGACAAACAAAAAATCTTTTTATGTGGTTGTTGGTACACCTATGAAATATCAAAATTGAATAATGGTATCAGATAAAATAGCCTATGGGAATGAAGCTTGTGTACCATCTACTATCATGTGTAAATCAATAAACAATTTAATTCTTTTGAAAAAATGGCTGGGCAGTGGTGGCACCTGCCTTTAATCCCAGCACTCTTGAGGCAGAGGCAGGTGGATCACGGAGTCCAGGACAGCTCATGCTATACAGAGAAACCCTGTCTTGAAAACAAAACAAAACAAAACCAAAGAGAAACTGGGAAAGAAGGTATGCTGGCAAAGGCCTGTAATCCCAAAACTTGGGAAGCAGAGGCAGGAGGATCACTATGAGTTCAAGGCCAGCCTGGTCTACAAAGCCAGTCCGTACAGGACAGCCATGGCTACACAGAGAAACACTATCTCAGGAGGGAAAAAAAGTTTAAAACATTTGCTAAATGTCTTCACTTTGTTTAAAGTTTGATTGAAAAACTTAGACAGAAAGAAGAATTTTTTTAAAACTGTTACATTGCAACCTCAAAACATCTCAAAAACTGTACCTAAGCCATAATAATTGGGAAAGTGGAGCCTGGGAAGTTCTTCTCCAAGAGGCACAAAGAGAAAAGGGAAGCAGAGGAGGAGACAGGAGAACAGGAGAGCACGGCCTGTGGGAGAGGCAGGAGTGGTGGTGCAGTGGGGACAGCTATGGTGAAGGCCACAATGGATATGTGAGCTCTGGCCCAGGCCTCAAACCCTACTGTCTCTCCTGTTGTCTGAGCACTGCTGCAGCCCGAACCCCTGCGTCCTGCACGTTTCTCTGTCCCTCAGAAGCACACAGCTGCAAGGGCACAATGGTTTGTTGTTGGTTGGTTGGTTGGTTGTTGGTTTTTCGAGACAGCATTTCTCTGCGACCCACCTGTTTCTACCTCCTGAGTCCTGGGATTAAAGGCCTGCTCTGCCACAGCATGGCTGATTTTTTTTCCAAGACAGGATTCCATTCTATAACAGTCCCAACTATGCTGGACTCACTTTGTATACCAGTGTGGCTTCCAAATCCCAGCGATCTACCTCTATGGTGCTGGGATTAAAGGTGTGCCCTACCTCGCCTAGCTGGTTTTTTTGTTTGTTTGTTTGTTTGTTTGTTTGCTTGTTTCTTTTTTTTTTTTTTTTTTTTGATTTTTCAAGACAGGATTTCTCTATGTGGCCCTGGCTGTCCTGAGACTCTCTTTGCAGGCTAGCCTTGAACTCATAGTAATCGTCCTGCCTCTGCCTTCCAGTGATGGGATTAACGGCAGCGCCACCACAACCCACACCACAGGATACTTAGGGCAACAGGGACCACTACTGAGAATGAGGAGACAGGTCACTAATCTCAAGGGTGTGGAAACCTTGTCGCTGGGTTTTCTTGGTTTCGGTCTGTTTTGACAGTGTCTCGTGTATCTGCAGCTATCCTGAAACCCGCTTTGAAAACAAGGATGGGCATGAACTTCTGGCTTCCTGCCTAGATCGCCTGTAATCCCAGCACTAGGGAGGCAGAGGCAGGAGGATCACTGTGAGTTCAAGGCCAGCCTGGTCTACAAAGTGAGTCTAGGATAGGCAAGGCTAGGCAGAGAAACCCTGTCTTGGAAAACAAAAAAACCAACCAACCATCCAAACAGACCAAAAAGAACAAAAAACAAAAAGAAAGAAAGAAAGAAAACCTCAGAAGCATAGGATGGCCTTCACCTCCTGATGTGCCCTCAGGAGTCTGTGAGGTCTGCCCATCTACAGGCCCAGCAGCTGTACGAAGCCCCTGTGAAGGAGTTAGAATATGGTACCCCACCCAACAAAAAGAATATGGCCCCATATCAGCACAGCCTTCCTACCTTAAACAATGTCCCATGAGAGCTCAGTCTTTTCTGATATTGAACTGCAGGGCTCCATAGCAAGCCTTAATTACTCTTTTGATAACTCCATAGAACTATGCCTGCTGTATTATTCAGAGTCCTCTAGAGTAGCAGTTTATAGAATTTTAAAGGGGAGTTTATAGGGGATCTATTAAAATTACTTACGGGCTGTGGTCCAACTAATCCAGAAATGGCTGCCCAGGAAACAAAAGTTCTTTACTGCCAAAGGCTGGATCTTTCAGCTGTCCTCAGTAGACACTGGACTCCTGAAAAGGCTAGCTCCAGTGCCAGTGAAGGAATGGACTGGCTATGGAGGCAACAGGAAATGAGCAAGTGCTGCCTTCTTCCCCCTCCTTACATTGGCTTCCAGCAGATTGGATTAAAGGTGTGCCTTCCTACCTCACAGACGTGGATTAGGCCAGGTGAGTGGCACACCCTTTAATCCCACACTCAGGAGATAGAGACAGAGGAATCTCTGTAAATTGGAGGCCAGCCTGGGCTACAGAGTGAGCTCTAGGACAGCTAGAGCTACACAGAGAAACATTGTCTCAAAAAACAAAAACAACAAACCAACAAACAGATCTGGATTAGAAGTGGATCTTCCCAGTTGAAATGTAGCAGAGATTCCTCCCAGGTGTGCCTTTCAGTTTTGGGCTTTTGTTCATTTTATTCATTTACTTATTTATTTTGTGAGGTTTATGTTTTTGGTTTTTATTTTGTTTTTTTTTAAGACAGGGTTTCTCTGTGTAGCCCTGGCTGTTCTTGACTCACTCTGTAGACCAGGCCGGCCTCCAAATCACAGGGATCCACCTGCCTCTGCCTTCCAAGTGCTGGGCTTAAAGGTGTGCACCACCACACCCATTTACATACACACTTTCAATCCATTTGTTTGTAAATAAAAATCATGGCTAAAACTATAGCTAATCCATACCAGCTGGGATTCATATCAGTACCAACATTACAGTTAGGAAGCAACAAAAAGAAACGATCGCAGTGAATTCAAGGCCTGCCTGGTCTACAAAGGGAGTGTAGGACAGCCAAGGCTACACAGAGAAACTCTGTGTTGAAAAAAAAAAAGGGGGGAGGCTGGAGTGATGGCTCAGTGGTTAAAACCTCTGCTCTTCCAGAGGTCCTGAGTAAAAATTCCCACAAATCACATGGTGGCTCACAACAATCTATAATTTGATCTGATGCTCTCCTCTGCAGATAAATCCCTCGTATACAATTAAAAAGAATTTTAAAAAAGAAAAGAAAAAAATGGCCCATATAGACTGACATATTTGAATGTTTGGGCTTTCTTTCGCCCCAGCATTTGGCTCTCAAGTCTTTATTGGTAAAAATAAACAATTGAGATTTTATTTTTTAAAAACATACAAACTCATTTGTGGATTTTTAAAACATAAATTTAAAATTACAGAGGGGCTAGAGAGATTGCTCAGTGGTTAAGAGTGTCACTACACAGAGAAACCTTGTCTTGAAAAACCAAAAAATAAAAAATAAAAATTATACATATTTATCTGGTGTGCATGTATACATATGTGTGAGTGCATGTATCTGCCGTGTGGACCCTGGGGATGGAACGAAGGCTACCAGGCTTGGTGAGATGCCTTGGTGGATTATTTTTGGTTTTTGTTTGTTTGAGGTTTTTTTTTTTTTCCTTTGAGACAGTTTTTCTGTGTAGCCTTGGACGTCCTGGACTCACTTTGTAGACCAGGCTGGCCTTGAACTCACACCAGTAGACCTGCCTCTGCCTCCCGAGTTCTGGGATTAAAGGCATGTGCCATCAAGCCCGGCACAACTGTGGATTGGGTGTTTTTTTTTTTTTTTCCTGTTTACTTTTTATTCATAATCTCATAAAGTTAACTCTGCAATCCAGCTAAACTTGGAGGGGAATGAGGATAATATGGAACCCAAAGAACTTCAGTGAGAACAGAGATTACAGGGTACTAGGAGCAGATGGGGGGGGGTGCTCTCCTGAGCTACAGAAGGAATGGTTTGATGGGTAAGATGCCCGCAAGTCAAAAGAATTAAATTTGTCCACAGTCGGAAATGGTGATCATCTTGCTGATCTTGCCATTCCTGGACCCAAAGCACTCCATGGCTTCCACGATGTTCATGCCTTCCTTCACCTTCCCAAAGACCATGTGCTTGCCATCCAGCCACTCAGTCTTGGCAGTGCAGATAAAAAACTGGGAACCGTTTGTGTTTGGTCCAGCATTTGCCATGGACAAGATGCCAGGACCTGTATGCTTCAGGATGAAGTTCTCACCCTCAAATTTCTCCCCATAGATGAACCTGCCACCAGTGCCATTATGGGGTGTGAAGTCACCACCCTGGCACATGAATCCTGGAATAATTCTGTGAAAGCAGGAACCCTTATATCCAAATCCTTTTTCTCCAGTGCTCAGAGCACGGAAGTTTTCTGCTGTCTTTGGAACTCTGTCTGCAAAGAGCTCGAAGGAGACGCGGCCCAAGAGCTCGCCACCAACCGCGATGTCGAAGAACACGACAGGATTGACCATGGCTGCAGCAAGCAGGGAGAAGGGATGGCGGCGTCTGCAAAGCCCCAGCTGTGGATTGTTAAAGAGGCCTTTGAAGGAGTAAAAGCACTACCCATGCAAGTCACATGACTCAAATTCAACCTTTGGAAGCCACATCTAAAGTCCCATGGAGCGGCACACATCTGCCATCCCTGCATCCCTGTGGCAAGATGGGAGGCAGAGCCAGGACCACCAGACTGAAGCCTGAAGTCTAGCTAGTCAGTGCAGCAGAGAAACAAGAAGAGACATATTCCCTTAGTCAGGTCGGGGACAGAACCAATATTTATTCTGTATAATAATCAGGGGGTGTGGTTCTCTTTGGCTACTTCCTGCTATTTAGGGTTGTCAGGTTCCTTGGGGCAAGTCCAGTCTCCCTGGTCAGGATGTTCAGCTAGCAACAGCAAACGCAGTCTCACAGGCCTCTGTCCGCCCCACCACCTCTCTCTCTCTCTCTCTCTCTCTCTCTCTCTCTCTCTCTCTCTCTCTCTCTCTCTCTCTCTCGACTTTCATATTTATACCAACTGGCAAAGAGCCCGCTCCCCCATGCAGTTATCAGCTGTGGACAAACTGGAGCAGCCCCCATAGCCCACACCTTGGTTTGTTAAAAGAGAAACATGTTTACATACCATAAACCAAAACTTCCACAACAACATGGTTTTTCTGTGTAGCCCTGGTTGTCCGGAACAATATATAGACCAATCTGCCCTAGATTTCAGAGATCTGCCTCCCTCTGCCTCTCAAATACTGGGATGAAAGGTGTGTACACCTCCACCAGGCCTCTTAGACAGGATTTTAATATCACTGGGTTATTTTTTTTTTCTGATTTTTTTGTTTGTTTTTAAATTCAAATACTTGATTTGTAAAGGTTTTATTTATTTTTTTGTTTTATTTTTAGTTTAGTTTTGTTTTTTGAGACAGGGTTTCTCTGTGTAGCCTGACTGTCCTAAAACTCTCTTTGTAGGCCAGGCTGGCTTCAAACTAACAGATCTGTCTGCCTCTGCCTCCCTCCTGAATGCTGAGATTAAAGGTGTGTACCACCAAATCCTGCAAGTTTATGTATTCCTTAACAGCTTTTTGGTTTGGTATGGTTTGGTTTGGTTTGGTTTTTGGTTTTTCAACACAGGGTTTCTCTGCATAGCGTTGGCTCTCCTGGACTAGCTTTGTAGATCAGACTGGACTCAAACTCACAGAGATCCATTTGCCTCTTCCTCCGGGGTGCTGGGATTAAAGGCATGTGCCATGATGCCTGGCTTTAAAACTTCTTTTAAATAGCACACACACCCCACACCCACCGAGGCGTGGCAGAACATGCCTACAATCCTGAGAGAAGATTGCAGGTTTGAGAGCTGTGTCTAAAAATCAGAACAAAATGCCTTTGTACATGTGTTTACTGATTGATGAAAGATTTGTCTCTTACAGGTCACATCGTGTTTGAGAAAACAGAAGCAGCAGACCAGAAAACCTTATTTTGTAATTTATGCTTGCTTATGAGCAATCACAGCACACCACATGTCTACCATTAACGATTCAAGCTTCGTTGTTTTTGTAAGACAGGTTATCCTAGGTAAGTCTAACTCCTGGACTTTGCTGTGTACACCAGGCTGGCCTTGAACTCAAAGTACTGTGATTAAAGGCATGCACCACCATGTCCAGCCCAACTTCTATTATGTTTGTTTATCCATGTTATGTATGGAGGAGGACACAATTGCCACAGTGTGTTTATGGGGGTCAGAGGACAACTTGTAGGAAGTGGTTCGTTCTTTCCATCAATGTGGGTTCCTGGGTTGAATTCAGGTCATCAAGCTTGGCGCCAAGCACTTTTGCCCATTGAGCCATATTGCCTGCCAATTTTTAGAAATTGGTGGGACATGCCTTTAATCCCAGCACTAGAGGGGCAGAGGCAGGTGGATCTCTGAATTCGAGGCCAGCCTAGTTTACAAAGTGAGTCCAGGCCAGCCTGATCTACAAAGTGAGTCCAGGCCAGCCTGGTCTACAAAGTAACTCTAGGATAGCCAAGGCTATTTACACAGAGAAACCCTTTCTTGAAAAACCAAAAGAAGAGGCTGGAGAGATAACTCGGTGGTTAAGAGCATGGCCTGTTCTTCCAGAGTCCTGAGTTCAATTCCGAGCAACCACAGGGTGGCTCAAAACTGACTATAATGTGTGATCTAATAAGCTCTTCTGCAGATAAAGTACTTATATATAATAAATGAATAATTTTTAAAAAAAAAGGAAAAACCAAAAGAAGGGCTGGAGAAATGACTCAGTGGTTAAGAGCACTGTCTGCTCTTCCAGAGGTCCTGAATTCAATTCTCAGCAAACACATGGTGGCTCACAACCATCTATAATGAGATCTGGTGCCTTCTTATGTGCAAGTGTACATGCAAGCAGATCACTGCATAAGTAATAAATAAGTAAATCTTTTAAAAAAAGAAAAAAGAAAGAGAAATTTAATTTATACATTTAATTTGGTAAGTAAATAAAAAGTAATATATTATTAAAATATACTAGAAAAGGGGGCTGGAGAGATGGCTCGGCAGTTAAGAGCACTGGCTGCTCTTCCAGAGGTCCTGAGTTCAATCCCCAGCAACCACATGGTGACTCATGACCATCTATAATGAGATCTGGTGCCCTGTTCTGGTATACAGGCATACATGTAGGCAGAATGCTGTATATATTATAAATAAATACATCTTAATATATATATATATATACTAGTAAAAGGTCACTAATGTACCTTATGGTTACTAGAGTTGGGTTACTTTAATCTTGAAATAATCATGTATTAGCCTAAGGTTTGATGAACGGCTTTAGCTGCATGAATACATAATTGACAACCACAAACATTTTTCTTAACCTTTGGGATGTAACACACAAGTTTAAACTTATGTTTCTGCTTAATAAAAGGTTTCCTATAAAAAAGATATCATAAAAATTTTTCTTCATCAAAATAGATATCCCACACAAATGGATTAGAAGCCTATCAATAAGTCTCAAAGAAAGAAGAAATCTTTTAAAATCTAGTGTTAGCAAAATGTGGGAAAATTATGTCTCTGTGAGAACATGAGGCCTATCATAGTCAGCTGACGTGAAGCAGCCCCAAATTTCAACATCTGGGATTAAAATTTAAACATATTCTTATAATGTTTCTATGTATTTTAAAGTAACCAAAAATCCAGCCAAGCATGGTGATGCACGCCTTTAATCCCAGCACTCAGTAGGCAGAGGCAGGCAGATCTCTGTTGAGTTCAAGGCCAGCCTGCTCTACAAAGAAACCCTGTCTTGAAAAACCAAAACCAAAACCAAAACCAAGCAAAACAAAACAAAACAAAACAAAACCAAAATGCCACTACAAACATCAGTACTCTACAAACTCTTGGAAACGTTGAAAAGGAAGAAACACTTCTCCACTTTGAAGCCAGCAATATTTGGATATTAGACAAAGATAGCATCATAAGAAAAAACTATGGAACAATATTCCTGATGAATACTGATACAAAAATGTTTAACCAAGTACTACAAACCAAAATTTAAGCTTTTTTTTTTTTAACTCAAGGCTCTTTATTGGTATTTAGGAAGAGGGCCCCCCACCCTCAAGGTGAAGACTGAGCAGGCAGAAGCAGCACTCTCAGGCTCAGTATCAATAAATTTTCCTATGTCTTTGAGTCTCCTGGGTCCCCTTTGCCTCCATCACATCTTCTTCTAATGTCTTTAGCCATGGCACATAAGTTCTCTCTAGAGCATCTTCCCCTGATATGTGGTTGGTGCCATCTCAACTGCATCCTTAAAGGACTGTGCACTATACAGGGTTGTGACACTGGGCCTGGAAAGATGGTTCAGAGGTTAAAATGACTTGTTCTTGTAGAAGACCTGGGTTTTGTTCCCAGCACCCACACAGTGGCTCACAAACCCTAGTCCCAGAAGACCCAATGCCCTTTTCTGGCCTCTGTGGGCACCAGACAAACATGTACGCACAGGAAAAACAGCCATGCACATAAAATAAAGCAAGTCTAAAATATTTTTTTTAATGTGGCAGTTATTTTTGGAATGGAAGGAGGGTTCAGAGTATGAAAATGAGCATGAGCTGAGTATTGTGACACATGCATTTTGTCACAGCACTTGAGAGATGGAAGCAGAGGATCTCTATGAGTTTAAGGCCAACTAACTGTTCCAAGACAGCCAAGGCAACAGAAAGTGTAGTATGCTACATTAACAGAAGATAGATACATAGTAATCAGTATTGATACAGAAAAGGTATTTTGAGAAAATTCAATTTTTTTTTGATGACTTAATAAGCCACTCAGGGGCTGGAGAGATGGCTCAGTGGTTAAGGGTGCCGCCTGCCCTTCCAGAGGTCCTGAGTTCAATTTCCAGCAGCCACATGGTGGTTCACAACCATCTGTAATGTGATCTGATGCCCTCTTCTGACCTGCTGATGTATATGCAGGCAGAACTCTGTATACATAATAATAAATAAATAAATCTTTAAAAAAAAAATAAGCCACTCAGGTGGGGCATGGTGGCATATACCTGTAATCCCAGCACTTGGGAGGCAGTGGCAGGTGGATCTCTGAGAGTTCCAGGCCAGCCTAGTCTATAAAGAGTGGTCCAGGACAGCCAAGGGTACACAGAGAAAAACCTGTCTCAAAACAACAACAACAAAAAAGCCAGGCGTCGTGGTGAATGCCTTTAAACCCAGTACTCGGGAGGCAGAGGCAGGTGGATTGTTGTGAGTTCGAGGCCAGCCTGGTCTACAAAGCGAGTCCAGGACAGCTAAGGGTACTCAGAGAAACCCTATCTCAAAACAAAACAAAACAAAACAAAAACAAAACACACAAAGAAAGAAAGAAAGATGAAAAAGAAAAAAGAGCTGGAAGTGGTAGCAGATCCATATACCTAAATACTGGGGGTAGGGTACAGCATAGACACAGAGGTTCCGGGGACTCACTATTCAGACAGCCTAGCTTCATCTATGAGATCCAGGTCAATCGGAAAATCTGTTTTACAAAACAAAGTGGGCTGAGTGTGGTGGTGGTGAAGGCCTTTAATCCAGCACTTGTGAAGCAGAGGCAGGTCAGTTCATACATCTACATTCATGTATGCATGCACACCTGTACCCACATGAACACATACAAAATAAATGAACAAAATATAAATGCAATCAGGGCTGGAGAGATGGCCAGGCATTAATAGCACTGTCTGCTTTTCCAAAGGTCCTGAGTTCAATTCCCAGAAACCACATGGTGGCTTATAACCATCTATAATGAGATCTGGTGTCCTCTTCTGGCCTACAGGCAGACCACTGCATAAATAATAAATAAATAAATCCTTAAAAGTAAACAAATAAGTCGGGCGTGGTGGTGCACGCCTTTAATCCCAGCACTTGGGAGGCAGAGGCAGGTGGATCGCTGTGAGTTTGAGGCCAGCCTGGTCTACAAAGTGAGTCCAGGACAGCCAGGGCTACAAAGAAACCCTGTCTTGAAAAACCAAAAATAAATAAATAAATGCAATCTAAGATCTCCCTACCTCAAATGAACTTTTGATGGAAAGTCTATGATGAGATCCTACAGTGATTTATTTGTTTATACAGCTTGACGTCTCAGGTCAGAAGGTCTTGTCTGGTTTTTGTTTTGTTTTGTTTCCAAATTACTATCAAATCTGGGTGCCCTGGTGTCCCTTTTGGCTTCGGCAGGTACAGACTGTTCTGTTTTGAGCCAGGGCCTCATGTATCCCAGGTTTGCCTTCTAACTATAGCTGAAGATGACCTTGAGTTACCGGGGTCATCCAACCTGTCCCCTTAAGTACAAGGGCTACAGGTGAGTGCCACTACAGCCAGCTATGGGGTGCTAGGGATCAGACTCAGGGCTCCATGTATACTAGACAGGCACTCTACCAACTGAGCTATCCCTGGCCCCTGGCTGCTAGAGACTTGATGGCTCATAGGCAGGCTCTATGATCTGATCCTGCTTGATAAAGCCTTAGAAAATGGATCTCCAACCTTCATACACTCTTCATAATACGGGATAACATTTTAGAGGAGAAAATGCAACAGGCTGTTGTTGTTGTTGTTGTTTTTATTGTTTGGATTTTTGAGGCAGGTTTCTCTGTGTAGCCCTGGCTGTCCTGGAGCCTACGCTATGTAGACCAGGCTGACCTCAAACTCACAGATCCACCTGCCTCTGCCTCCCAAGTATTAGGATCAAAGGCGTGCACCACCACCGCCTGGCTGCAACATAATGTTAAGATGAAAAGGGGTATGAGAAGAGAAAGAAGCCACAGACACTATGACCTGCTTTGTCACTCCTGCTGAGCCCAAAAAATTATACTACTGATAAAACCTAAACTACCTACTCAGAGCTAACGTATGTCTTCCAAAATGCATCTCAAATAAGGACATTAAAACAACAAATACATTATTATTACTTTTTTGTTTGTTTGTTTATTAATTTTTTTGTGACAGGTTCTCACTATGTAGCCCTGGTTGTTCTGGAACTCATTACATAGATCAAACTGGCCTTGAACTCAGAGAGATCTTACTCCTATGTCTTCTAAGTGCTAGAATTAAAGGCATGTCCCATTGTCATAATTAGGGTTTTATTGCTGTGAGGAGACACCATGACCAAGTCAACCCTTATAAAGAAAAACATTTGCTGTCTCTGACATGGATTTTGTTCCCAGCTTTTTGGTCACCTCCCTCTGGGGACAGTGCCTCACCAGACCACAGGGGAAGAGGACATGCTCAGTCCTGATGAGGCTTGGGGAGATGGGGTACATGGGAAAGGGAGCTCCCCTTTATTGAGGAATAGGGGAGGGGTGAGAGAGAAGGAGGCTGGGGAGAAGAGAAGACATGGTGCTGGAAGAAGAGTTGACAGTTTTACATCTTGATCTGGATGCAGCACAAGGGGACTGTGTGATTTACTGGGCATAGCTTGAGCATAGGTGACTTCAAAGCCAGTTCTCACAGTGTCACACTTCCTATTCCAACAAGGCCACACCTCCTAATAGTGTGCCTACTGCCCATGGACAAGCGTTCAAACACATGAGTCTATGGGGCCATTCCTATTCAAACCATCATAGGAGGTGAGTCTGTTCATGGCATCTTTCAGGCAAGACACTCAGGAAAGGCTGGATGCATTTCTAGTGTCTGGGATGCACGTGGATCCCCTGGTTTAAGTCTGTGCTGCTGCCATCCGTGGTTGTGCTCATTGCTGCCTGTCTGGTCTGTGCCTCTCTTATGTATTTTTGTCAATTTTGTTTACTGGAGGAAAGGGAGCCGTGATAGGAAGGGAGTGAACGGATCTAAGACCCTGTTAAAGTGTATGTTAAAGTACTTCAAGGACAGGGCTGGAGAAATGGCTCAGAGGTTATGAGCACTGACTGCTCTTCCAGAGGACCTGGGTTCAAATCTCAGTACCCACATGGCAGTTCACAACCGTCTGTAACTCCAGTTCTAGGGATACAGCACCCTCCAAAAACAGCAACAACAACAAAATAAAAACCCACCAATGTACATACAATAAAAATAATAATAATAATAATAAAGTACTTCAACCAGGCATGGTGGTGCACTCCTTTAATCCCAGCACTAGGATGCAGAGGCAGGCGGATCATTGTGAGTTCAAGGCCAGCCTGGTCTACAAAGCAAGTCCAGGACAACCAAGGCTACACAGAGAGAGCCTGTCTTGAAAAAACAAACAAACAAACAAACAAATAAAAACAAGATACATAAGGGGATCTAGTGTCCTAAGGTATCGGGCACCTCGGCTCCAACTTTCTTTTGATCTTCTTTGTTCACCTCCACAAAGCACAAGTGAGGCCAGGCAAGGCCCTTTGATCTGGCCTTCTTATCTCTGGAGCAGAAAGGAGTGTGGTCACGTGACTCAGGCTGGGGGAACTTTCCTGCAGCTGTGCTTAAGTTTCCCTGCAGCTGTGTCTTACCACCTGTCACTGTGACCCTGAGATGTGGATTTTAATTATTTGGTGGTGGAGGAAGTGCAAGCCAGGCAGGCACGAGACACAGTCTGTGTTGGGATCACATCAGGGGTCCGTTGGTCTTGAGGACCTCTGTGAACTTGTTGATTTTCTGCTTCCCATTCTTTTCTGCTATCTCTACTTGGCACTTCCACCCACACTCACAAGCCATAGGACCCCCATAAGCAAACTTTCCAGCAGGTCTCAGCCACATGACCTTGAGGGCAGCAGGAATCACCACCCACTTTTTCTTGTCATAGGATAAAGGGATCCCATCAAACACCTTGAGGCGTTCCAGGGCAGCCTGGCCTCTCTTGGTCTGTGAGACAGCCAAAAAAATGTGGCTCGAGGCTGGGAAGTGGTAAGGGTCTGAAGAGGGCTTGGTGTTCATCCGCTTCTGGAGAAAGGCCAAATACTTTAACTTGTTTCTGTAGAAAGTTCTAGAAATGTTGATGCCATTGCAGAGTACAACCACCACCTTTCGGCCCAGTAGTACTTGCTTGGCCACAATGCCTGGCCCAGAAGAAGGCCTCTGTCTTCCAGCCCTAGAACCTGAGCCTCCCAAACAGTTTCTCTGTGTGGCCTTGGCTGACCTACACCTGGGCTTGCCCTGTAGACCAGGCTGGCCACAAACTCACAGAGATCCACCTGCCTCTGCCTCTCCAGTGCTGAGATTAAAGGTGTGGGCCACCATGCCTGGCTCCTAACCTTCATTTGGGTGAGAACTAACAAGGCCAGGGTTCTATTCCACTCAGCTCTAAGGAGCCCAGGGCAACATTAAAGGTAGGAGGCAAGTCTGTTAAATTTCTGACTGACACAAGAGTGGCCCACTCAATCCTGACAGAGCTTCTAGGACCACTGCCAACTCAACCAGATAGACTAAATTTTTTCCTTGGAGACTTTCTGACAGTGGACTTGATGATACACTCCTCCTATTTTTTTTCAAGACAGGGTTTCTCTGTGTAGCCTTCCTTAGCTGTCCTGAACTTGCTCTATAGACCAAGGTGGCCTCAAACTCAAAGAGAGCCTCCTGCCTCTGGCTCCCAAGTGCCTGGATTAAAGGTGTGCATCACCACCTCTAGCTGATCCACTCTTTCTTATTCATGAAAGACTGCCTCTGTCCCATCTTAGGAGAGATTTACCACAAATGCGACAGGAAAAGCCTTTGGGGAGGCTACTACTCATTTTGCTTTGAGTTCTACTCAACTCCTAACCCATATTCTTGTGACCTGCTCCGTGTTGGAAGGACACCTCTTCTAACCAAGTCCAGCACCTGAAAATGATGCTCAAACTTCGAGACAAATGCAGAATTCACAACGGTCTGGGCCGAGAATAACCCACCAAGTTTGGCCATCTACGGAGTGCTATTCAGTCACTGGTCAAACAATATCTATGGTCCAGGAAGCTAGGTAGGGGATTGCTAAACACATGAACAGGCTATAGGAAGCAGGGGTCCTCATTCCCTAACATTCCCCTCGGAATACCTCCCCTGATCATGGTCCAAAAACCAGGCATTCAGAACTACATCCCAGTGCAGGATCTCAGAGAGGTCAACAAAAGGGTGGAGACCATTCATTCCACGGTTCCTAACACTATACCCTCAAATCTCCAGCCACCAGAGAAGGAAGGATACATAGTTTTGGTCTTAAACGATGTCTTCTGGGCTGGGAAGATGGCTCAGAGGTTAAGAGCACTGGCTGTTCATTCACAGGCCCTGGGTTCAATTCCCAGCAACCACATGGTGGCTCACAACATCTACAATGAGATCTGGTGCCTTCTTCTGGTGTACAGGTGCACATTTGGGCAGAATACTGTATAAATTATAAATAAATAAATCTTTTTTAAAAAATTATGTCTTTTTCAGCACTTGGGAGGCAGAGGCAGGTGGATTGCTGTGAGTTCAAGGCTAGCCTGGTCTACACAGCAAGTCCAGGACCACCAAGGCTAACAGAGAGACCCTATCTTGAAAAAACAAACAAGCAAACAACAACAACAAAGATGTCTTCTTTTGCCAACCCATTTTCACCTGTGAATAAACAGATCCCAGGGAAGGATTTACAGACCTGTTGACTTGGACTAGGTTGCCCTAAGGGCTCAAAAACTCTCCCAACCTCTTTCACTAGGCCTTGGGTGCTGACCTTGTGACTTTTGGCAAAGGTTTCTGGAGAGTCCCTTGTTACAGTATGCGGCTGACATCCTCACAGCTTCAGAAACAGAGGCGAAATATAAGAAAGCCACGGAGGGCCTGTTAGAGGCACTACAAATCCTAGGAAATTGGATCTTTTCCCAGAAGGACCAATTGTGTGTACCCTGTGTCACCTCCCTGGGGTACAACTTGGAAGGAGATAGACAAACGGTGTCCCATAGCCAAATCTCAGAGATCTTATGGATTCACATGCCTAACACAAAGGAACAGGACTTCAGAGGCCATTGGTTGCTGCTTATGGATATCTGGGTTTATGGAGCTAGCTAAGCCATTATGTACTCCCTTGGTAGCACTTAGCCGCTACAACAGACTGACTCCAAGCAGAAAGCTTTCAAGGCCTTGAAGAAGGTTCTCATCACTGCACCAGCTCTAGCCCTCCTGGATGTCTCTAAGATCTTCTATTTGTATATAAGCAAAAGGGGCCCTTTCCCAGATACTGAGGCCCTACAAGAGGCCAGCGGTCTAACCATCCAAGACTTGATGCTGTTTTCGTAGGTTGGCTGGTGTCTTAGTTAGGGATTTCTGTTGCTGCAGTGAACTACCATGACCAATAAGCAAGTTGGGGAGAAAAGGGTTTACTTGGCTTACACTTCCGTATTGCTGTTCATTATCGAAAGAAGTCAGGACTGTTGGGGAAAGTGGGTTTTTCCTTTGTATTAAGGTGTGTGTCTGTATTTTCAACTGTTAATGCTGTACAGGCAGAGAGCTAAGTATTAGCAAGATTTTGGTATTGTAATTTCTATGGCTCATCACCAGTTTTACTATTTTGTAAATGTTTTTCCTTCCTCATTCGTCTAGAGGCAATCTAAAAGATGTTCGAATGTTGTCTTACTGCTGATTGGTTAAAATAAAGATCTCACAGTCAGTACCTGGATCAGGAAGTGGAGTGCAGAACTTCCAAGAGAGAGAGGGATGCTGGGAAAAGAAGGAAAATGCAGGGGATTTGAGAAAGCAGTCACAGAGGGGAACAGACACAGATCACAGAAGAGCAGAGACATAGCCATGTGCTGGCTTTGTAGTGGTAGCAGTCAGATTAGGGTTAGAGGGTTAGAGAAGCTAGCTGAGAGTTTTCCCAAGCTAAAAGCCTAATCTTTAGACTTTATGTAGTATCTGTGCCATGATTTACTACTGGTGGGTCTGGGAAAGTCCCAAGATATCTGGGTGCCCCATGTTGGGCACCACTTGTAGCCAGACTTTGGATACTTTATTGGGTTCTTGTTCCTGCCCCCCTACACCACTCCTTTTCAACTGCCTTCCCCAAAACTATGTAGGAGAAATAGAAGGACAGAGGGGAGTATGGGGTGTTGATATTGTTAGACCACTTCCTGCTGATGAGGGGTGTTGTGTTCCTTGGGGCACATTTGGTCTTCATCATCAGGATATCTCTAAGCAGCAATCCAGCAACCAGCAACCAGAAACAGAAGCAACCAGCAATAGTAGCTGGAGCCACAGGGGTATCAGATGCCATGCCTCTTAGGGCTCTGGAATTTATATATCTTCTGAAGAGTCACCCCAATTCTAGACATAAATCATCTTTAGTTTCCCAGGGCATGAGACAAACCCTAGTCAACTGCTGTTGTCAATCTAAAACAACCTCATATCCCACACCTGGGATTAAAACAAAAACATATTCACATATCATACCTATGGGGTTTTTTGGTAAAATGTATTTATTTATTATGTATCGTGCTCTGCCTGCTTGTATACCTGCAGACCAGAAGAGGGCATCAGATCACATTATAGACAGTTGTGAGCCACCATGTAGTTGCTGGGAATTGAACTCAGGACCTCTGGAAGAGCAGTCAGTGCTCTTAACTGCGAGCCATCTCTCCAGCCCCATACCTGTGTTTTTGAAGAGACCAAAAATTCTCACTACATAGCACAGAAACTCAAGCAGGACAGAGACCTGAAGGCAGGAGCTGAGGCAGAAACCATGGAGGGACCCTGCCTACTGGCTTGCTCCTCATGGCTTGTTCAGCCTGCTTCCTTATAGAAGCCAGGACCACCAGCCCAGGAGTGGTACCACCCACAGTGGGATGGGCCCTTTCCAACTGATCACTAAGTTTCTTCAACTGAGGCTCCTTTCTCTCTGATAACTCTAGCCTATGTCAAATTGACACACAAAACCTAGCGAGTACAGCCTCTTGTTTCCAAGCAGTTCCTGCTATAGCCATGTGAGTGGCCAGGAACTGTGCTTAATCACCCAGCATTCTGTAGAGGCCTTCCTGATGGAGACCCTAGAGAGGGATACCCAACGCCTGCATAACACATTTTCAAGCAGTCCTGAATCTCTTCTTTAAAACTTCAGCTATCAGCCGGGCACAGTGAGCATGGTGGTGCGCACCTTTAATCCCAGCACTTGGGAGGCAGAGACAGGCAGATCTCTGTGAGTTCAAGACCAGGCTGGTCTATAAAGTGAGTCCAGGACAGCTAGAGATACACAGAGAAACTCACAACAAACAAACAAAACAAAACAAAACCAAAAACAAAGAAACAAAACCCTTTAACTATCAACCCAGCTAGTTTTCTATTAGACAATAACTCAGCAGAGCCCCTCCTCGATTGTCTGGAAGCGACAATCAATTTGTCCAATTTGTCAGACCTGACCTAACAGATGTCCCGCTATGAGAAGCAGAAGAGGTACTGTACATTGATGGGAGTTGTTTTGCTTAAGATGGAATCAGGTATGCTGAGGGCCACAATTATTGCCTTGGATAGGACAATGTGGGCCCGAAGAGTATTTTAATCCAGAACATGGCTACTCTGGCAATGGATCACATCTATAGACATTCTAGGTCTATGTGATCCAGGTGGAATGCAGACACTCCCTTTAGTACACATCTTTAATCCCAAACAATGAAGGTAAGGTTTGTAGAAGGAAGTAGTAGCGATGTCTGAAAGTGATGTCTAATTGAGGGGCAGACAAAGTGATGAATCAGAGAAAGATTTGACAGAATGAATCAGAGATAGGATAAGCCCAACTCTCAGGACAACAGCATAGGGAAGAGAGGCTATTTAACAACAGTGGAGAGAGAGAGAGAGAGAGAGAGAGAGAGAGAGAGAGAGAGAGAGAGAGAAAGAAGAAGAAGAAGAAGAAGAAGAAGAAGAAGAAGAAGGAGGAGGAGGAGGAGGAGGAGGAGGAGGAGGAGGAGGAGGAGAAGAAGAAAGAAGGAGGAGGAGGAGGAAGAAGAAGTAGCCTTAAAAGTAGTGGTGTGTGAGGCAGATTTCTTTTTTGTTTGTTTTTTGTCTTTGTTTTACAAGAGACATTTTCTCTGTGTAGCCCTGGCTGTCCTGGACTCGCTTTGCAGACTGACGTGGCCTCGAAGTTACAAAGATCCACCTGTCTCTGCATCCCAACCTCTGGGATTAAAGGCTGCACCACCACACCCTGTTGTTTTGGTTTGGTTTGGTTTTTTGTTGTGTGTTTGTGTGTGTTTTTGTGGGGGGGCAGTTTTTACTGGGACAGTTTTACAGAGACAGGTTGGAGAGTGAACAAGATCGACACAAATGAACACAGAATGAGCCAGAGAATGAAAAGGAGCCAGAAGATTAGAACATATGGCCAGAGTTAGTTTGACGCCAAGCAGATCAATTTAGTTAGAAGCTGAAAGATGCCAGTTTGAATCAGTCAGCTTGGAGAGGAGTTTGGGCCAGAACAGCTGAGTTGAACGAGCCAGTGAAGAGTTCAGAAAGAGCTAGAAAGAATGAGTTTATTCAGCAGCAAGTCTCAGAGGCTGAAACATCGTAGACCTAGGCTAGCAGACAGAAGTTGGAAGCTGAAGCCTTCAAGGTTCAGGTTTGCAGAAGATTAGATTGTACAGAAGCTAGAAGCTTCCAGGTTTAGGCCTAGGGATAATTACAAGAGAGAAAGAAGTGCTCTGGGCTCAGCTTGGGTACATCTCTCATCTCATCCCCACAACTGAGGAAATCAAAACAACATGGACACAGCCCCAGGCTCTCAACTGAGGGACTTCAACACAAAGAGTAGAGTTTGAGGCCAGCCTGGTCTACAAAGTGAGTCCAAGACAGTCAAGGCTACACAGAGAAGTTCTGTCTAAAAAACAAACAAACAAACAAACAAACAAAAATTCAAAGCAAAAATTTTAAAGCCCACAATTCTTGTCCATAAGCACTTGTTAATTTTCTTTCTTTTTGTTTTTTAGAGACAGGGTCTCTCTGTGTAGCCTTGGCTGTCCTGGAGTTGCATTGTAGACCAGGCTGGCCTCCAACTCACACCAATCTGCCTGCCTCTGCCTCCCGAGTGCTGGGATTACAGGTATGTGCCACCACCGCCTGGCCAGCACTTGTTAATTTTCATAGACACCTTGCTGAATAGATTGAAACCTATCACACCCTAACAGAGATGGCCTCAGTAGTCACCAAGAAAGACATCTGAGAGTTAATTCC
Source organism: Acomys russatus (assembly GCF_903995435.1). NCBI lineage: Eukaryota > Metazoa > Chordata > Mammalia > Rodentia > Muridae > Acomys > Acomys russatus. The sequence goes on from NC_067154.1 coordinate 65,363, forward strand.
TAGATTTGGGCTGTCCCTCTCCCTGGGGTCTGACAGTGGTTCCATCTTTATGCCCAAAGTTTCCCCAAATCTGACAAAGGTCTTAAATGTTGATTGAAAACTACATGGTACCAAAAGGACACAGAGATCTGGTCAAGTAAAAAGGATAAAGAGGTCCTTAAAGGAGACTTATCTAAACATGTCCTTAAGGGGGCTGGAGAGATGGCTCAGGGATTAAGCACACTGGCTGTTCTTCCAAAGGTCCTAAGTTCAATTCCCAGCAACCACATGGTGGTTCACAGCCATCTATAATAAGATCTGGTGCCCTCTTCTGGCCTGCAGGTCTATATGTAGGCAGAATACTATCTAAACAAGAAATAAATCTTTTAAAAATATATATATTTTAAAAGTCTTTAAGTCCAAAAAATTGGAACAGCTTTCTATTTTTGCTCTCCCAAGGGCCAGGTGCATCCCATACCAAGAAACTTTCACCCCATTTCAAATTATATTTGGGAGGTCTTCTTACTCTTCCCTAAGCTTAGAGACCTTCATATGGCAAATGTTACTAACCAAACTCTCCTCAAGGGTACAGGTCCTGCAGCAGACCCAGAGGACAGACTGTTCATCAGACAGTTTGAGAGTCTGTGCCCTTGCCCATTTCTGATCCCAGCTTGGTGACCTTGTATGGGTGGGAAGGATTTAGACTTGAAGCCTACCTGTAGGAGGGTCCTCACCACCCTCACACTGGTGCATGTCACTTCATGGATCCATCAGACCCACTGAAGGAGACTGAATGTCAGCACCAGCTCCTCCAACCCCCTAAAGATAAGACTGACGAGGGCGCTATGATTATGACTATCTATTTTGTCTTCTTGTCTCCCTGTGGAAAAGACCCCAAACTCCCATGAGCCAGAACCCTGGGTCTGAAAATAATAATTAGAGGGGGATGGGTAGACATGGAGCTCATAACCAGTCTATCCACTGAGACTTAACCCACATTCCAGGAAGACATCTGTAAAACGTTACATCCAGGCACTCTCCTGAGGAGGAACACACTGCTGGGGCTGTGAGTCCACCAACAAAGAATAGGGGCTCTAATATGTCTAGTGCAATGCCTGTCTACCTGACAGCTCCCCCAAGATGCCAGGAGTCAGGTGAACAGCACTGTGCTCAGTGGGGTTGTGAAACCGGATCTTCCTGGGGCACAGTGATACTAGAAGTACAGCAATGCAATCCCATTTCCATAAAGATTAAGGCCTGGCAGGAAGCCAAGAGTCTTTATTTAAAAAAAAAAAAAAAACAGTAAAACCCAGGGAGTTGAGTTATACATCAGTGGTCCAAACCTATGCAACAGATTTACTATAAAAGACATCCAGTCCACGAGCCCAAACTGGTCAATTATTATACCCCTGGGATATGAGCCCCAGTCCTCCAATTTTCCCAGTAACTCCCTCAATAACTCAGGGTGTAAACGTCAAGGAGGCAGTGCAAGCCAGCTCCTCAGTGCTTAGGATGCTTTAAAAAAAAGTGGGGGGCAGGCTATCTTGCCAGGTGGTGGTGGCGCAAGCCTTTAATCCCAGCACTTGGGAGGCAGAGGCAGCCAGATCGCTGTGAGTTCGAGTCTAGCCTGGTCTACAAAGCAAGTCCAGGATAGTCAAGACTACACAGAGAAACCCTGTTTCAAGAAAAAAAAATGTGTGTCAGTTCCTTAGCCAACCTCAGATGGACATAGGTCAGGACTGATGGCTTTGCCTGGACCTTAAGCCCCTCCCCTTTATTATATTGGGATTGAAACTAATTTAACAATAAACTCGATTTCCAATCCCAACAACTGTAAAGGGGACCAGCATAAGCTCACCCTGGGAGACTTCCAAGGAAAAGATGCCTGCCTAATGTCCCCAAGAAATCCCCTACATAGTTTCCCCTATGCAGATTCCGGTAGCCTTAGCTAGCAGGTAAACTCCAGAAATGACGGTGGAGTGTATTTCCAGACTCCAGAGACTACCTGGTTTGCTTGCACTAACAGCTTAACCAATTGTACATCTTCTGAATTGTTTGTATCAGAGGAGACTCCACACCCCCCCCCCCAATGCATCTTTGGGTATACCACACCACAGGTGTCCATCTATGATTGAGAAGAGCACAGGGCCCATTTAAATCCAGTCTTCGTTTCCTCCAGCTGTGAGCTGTCCTTTTCCAAGGCTGTTCTCCAGAATCAGAGAGAACTGGACCTCTTATTTACAATACAAGGAGGTCTCAGTATGACTCTCGGAGGACGTTGTTCTTTCTATGCTAATCAGTCAGGGATAAATAGAGAAAGCTTAGCTGTGGTCAGAAATAACTGTTCTCCTAACCAAACTGTGCCAAGCAGGATGTGGTTTTTTGTGCGTACATGCCTTTAATCCCAGAACTTGGGAGGCAGAAGCAGGTGTATCTCTGGGAGTTTGAGGCCAGCCTGATGTACAAAGAAAGTCCAGGACATCCAGGGTTACACAGAGAAATCCTGTCTCGAAAAAACAGAAAATAAATAAAATCAAAACAACAACAACAAAAATCAGAAATAATACTCTATCAAACCAGACTTGGTGGCATAGTTAATGTCTGCACTTGGGACTTGGAGATGATTTTTGTTATACATTTGAAGCCTGTATGGGTTACGCAGTTCAAGACATCTTGAGACAGGGAGACCTTCTGATAAAGAATAGAAAAAAGGTCGGGCTTGTTGGTGCACGCCTTTAATCCCAACACTCGGGAGGCAGAGGCAGGTGGATCGCTGTGAGTTCAAGGCAAGCCTGGTCCACAAAGCAAGTCCATGACAGCCAAGACTACACAGAGAGACTCTATCTCAAAAACAAAACAAAACAAAACAAGAATAGAAAAAATGCTGGGTGTAGTGGCACACACCTTTAATCCCAGCACTTGGAAGGCAGAAGCAGGCAGATCACTGTGAGTTCGAAGCCAGCCTGGTCTTCAAAGTGAGTCTAGGACAGCCAAAGCTACACAGAGAAACCCTGTGGTGGTGGCGGGGCGGTGGCGGGGGGGGGGGGTGGGGGTGGTAAAGAATAGAAAAATAAAAAAATACAAAAGCTGGTGTAGTGGTGGCACATGACCTTAATTAGATTTCTGAGTTCAATACCACCATGGTCTACAGAGAGAGTGCCAGGATAATTAGGGCTACACAGAGAAACCCTGTCTTGGGAAAAAGAAAAAAAAAAGGAAAAAATTAATTTAAAAAAACAAATATAGAAAAATCATGGTATCAGGGACTTGTTTTGAAAATGTCTCCTAAAATTATGATTTGAGTTTCTGATTTTTGTGCATTTGTTTTATTCTTTTTTATTTCAATGCTGAGTCTTGAACCCAAAGCCATATGTAGTCTCCCTTCCTTCCATTCTTTCTTCTCTCCCTCCCTCCCTCCCTCCCTCCTTTCCTCCTGGAACTACAGAGAGAGGGAGTACTAGCTTTAAAGATGTGGACCACCACACATTATCCATTATAGTCTTGGCCAGAGTTCTACTACTGAGTTACAGCTCAAACTCTGATTTGTACTTTCTTTGATAAATTTTAAAAATATTTCTTTGTGTTGGTATATGTGTGTGTACACATTGGAGTGTGCAGGGAAGCCACCAGAGGCCATTAGCCCTCCTGGAGCTGGAGCCACAGGTCTGTGTGAGCAGCCTGACATGAGGTTTGAGATGTGAGCGTGCTCTTGACTGCTGTAGCTCTCTAGCCCCCAAACTCTTCTTTTGAGACAGACTCTCATTAGGACAGACTGACTTTGAACACATCACGTGGTTATGAATGACCTTGAACTTCTGATATTCCTTCTTCTAAGATTTTCCCATTGCTGGGTTTAAAAACTTAAATTTTTGTGTGTGTTAGCATACAAAGTTTTAGGTTTTATTATGGCATTATTATACATTATGCTACTACTAATACAGTATACATAATACTAATATACATGAATGTCATTAGACTTCTTTCTTATTCATCTCCCTCTCTGAACAGCCCTCCCATTTCACCCTTGTCCACCTTTATACTGTTCCTCTTCCTCTGAAACCACCTCCTCCTACTTTCATGTCATATGAATTCCATTATTCTCCCTCCCCAGCCTCTTCCCTGCTAAGATGTCTTTCTCCTCTCTCATGGTCTCCTTTCTACTTTAATCATACACACACACACACACATCGGGACATATATATATATATATATATATATATATATATATGAGAAAAAACCATATGCTGTCTGTTGTTCTGAGTCTGGCTTATGTCACTTGACATAATTATTTCCAGTCCCATCCATTTTCTTGCAAATGGATGATGTCATTTTCCTTTATGGCTGAAAAATATTCCCTTTTATTTGTAAATCACTTTTTCTTTATCCATTCATCTGTTTGTGCACATCTGGGTTGGTTCAGCTTCCTAGCTAGTGCGAATAGTGGAGAAGTTAACTTGAATATTCATGTGGTCTGCTGATTTAGACCCTTTAGGTATGTACCAAGTGGTGTATAACTGGGTCCTATAGCCGTTCTATTTTTAGTTTAGTTTTTTCATTTTTGACACAAGGTTTCATGTAACACAGGCTGACCTCAAACTCACTATGTCGCTAGATACTGACAAGCCAAAACATGCAGCTACAGGAGGCTCTGTTCAGGAGATTCAGTGCTTAACATCCCATTCTCAGAAGCTGAAAATGAACCTGAGTTACTTTTGGTTTGGTTCCTTCTTTCCTTCCTTCCTTCCTTCCTTCCTTCCTTCCATCCTTCCTTCCTTCCTTCCTTCCTTCCTTCTACTCTTTCTTTACAGGCTTACACAATGCAAGTGCATGAGCACGCGCGCGCGCACACACACACAAACACACACACACACACACCTCTGTTGTGAAACCCTCTCCTTTAGACACACCATGGTCATTGTCCTCTTGAGTTCTCAGCAGCTGTGAAGTCTTGTAGGAATCCTGTACGAGACTGGTCCCACCACTGCTCCATTCTGGACAGAGAAGAGAGGCTCACACATCCTTTCATCAGATGGTGCGTACAGACTTGACTGCTGAGGGGCTAAGGGGCTTCCTTCTCTGTTGCTGTTACATTCTGGCAGCCATATGTGTGTGGGGGGGGGTGTGCTCCTGCATGCCACGGTGCACATGTGGAGGTCAGAGGATCACAGGCAGTCGTGAGCCACCCAACATGGATGCTGAGAACCAAACTAGGTCCTCCACAAGAGCAATGCATGCTCTCAACCACAGAACCGTCCTCCCAGTCTTGGGTCTCCACTGTTATTCTTCATAACAGAGCTCCATTTATTAAGTCCTCACACCATTACCTTTACTCATTTTGACAGATCTTTGTGTGTGGTGTGTTGTTACATGTGTGTGTGTGTGTGTGTGTGTGTGTGTGTGTGTGTGTGTGTATGAATGGAGAGACCAGAGGCAGGCAGATGCCAGGTGTCTCTTCTCTATTGCTTTCCACCTTTGTTTTTTGAGACAGAATCTCCCACTGAACCTGAAACTCAGGATCTGGCTAAGCAGGCAGCCAGTGAGCTTCAGGGATCTTATTAGTCTGCTCCTACGGCACCTGGGTTACAGGCTTGTGGTTTCTAGGGATCTAAGCTCAGCAGGTGTTTAACTTCAGGAGGCATCTCTGCCAGAGACTTTCTTTCTTTCTTTCTTTCTTTCTTCTTCTTTCTTTCTTTCTTTCTTTCTTTTTTCTCTTCTTTCTAAAAGATTTTGAAATTATTATTTTCTGTGTGTATGATGTGTGTGTTGGGGCTATTGCACTGCACCTGTATGGAGGAGACAGCCTTGAAGAACTGGCTCTTTACTTCCACATTTAAGTGGGTCCTGGGAATCAAATTCAGGAGGTCAGGCTGGCTCAGCCAGCTCTCTATCTGCTGAGCTGTCTTATAAGCCTCCCATTCCCTCCTTTGTTTTGTTTTGTTTTTTGTTTTTGGGGTGTGGCTTTACTCTAGCCTAGACCAGCCTTGGACTCATTCTGTAGTTCAGGCTGGTCATAAACTTAAAGTAATCCTACTATGACTCCTGAGTGTTGGAATTACAGAGGTGAGCCCCCACTCTCAGCTGATGGCTCTCTATTTGGTGGTTGTTTGTGGTACTCTGGGTTGAACCTAGGGTTTTGCGTAGATAAATGCTCTACCACAGAGCTGCATTCCTAGCCCTTGGAGATCCTCTGTTTATTAGAGTTTTCTAATCTAATAAACTCCATGATACAAGGAGCACATATATGTTGTTTATTGTTATATCAACAACAACAAAAACCACATAGACTTTTTTTGGTTTTTTTTTTAAGATAGGGTTTCTCCATGTAACAGCCCTGTCTGTCCTGGACTCGGTAGACCAGGGTGGCTTTGAACTCACAGAGATCTGCCTGCCTCTGCCTCCCGAGTGCTGGGATTAAAGGCTGGCTAAAACGTAGACTTTCAATACTGGTAGAATGAATAGACAACAGAGATTGCATAAAAATTCTACACTGTTTTAGTGACTGGAGAGATGTCTCAGTGAGTAAGATCACTGGCTGCTCTTACAGAGGACCCAGATTCAGTTCACAGCACCCACCCGCATGGTAACTCACAATCATCTGTAACTCCAGTTTCAGGAGAGCTGACACTTCTTTTCATTGTCATAGGCACCAGCACATGGTACACATACATACATACTGGTAAAACACTCATTCACATTTTAAAAACAGATACATCTAAGAAAACAAATATATAAAAATTCTAGTCAGACATAGTGGCACAAGCCTTTAATCCCAATACTCGGGAGCCAGAGGCAGGTGGATCTCTGTTAGTTTGAGGCTAGCCTGGTCTACAGAATAAGTTCCAGGACAGTGAGGGCTATACAGAAAAACCTTGTCTAGAAATGACAACAACAACAACAAAATTGTACACTGTGATGTAGGCATAAGGTTTTTGTGTAATTCAAACTCTGGTTTCTGTATCCCCCATATCTGGTTGCAATTCTTGTTCTGAGAATCTCCTGTCTCAATGTTGTGTAAACACTGGTCTCCAATAAAGCATCTTACAGCCAATCACTGAGCAGGAAGAGAATAGGGCTGGACTTCCTGTCAGCCAGGGTAGGAGGAGTTAGAGAGGGAAGTAGGGGATTCAACCAGTGGATTGAGCCAGGGAAGAGGTCCAAAAGGCATCAAGAGAGGAGCTGGAACAGAGAAAGCTACAAAGTGCAAGTATCTCTGGCATGTACGCTGGGAGGAAGCCAAATTATTTTAGAGGGTTAGCAATAGAGTAATAACTGCTCAGTTCTTGTGCTGTGAAGCCTGTTAAAATAGAGTCAATAATTATTTGTGTTATAACCAGATTAAGAGAGAAACTGAGAAACAAACACAGTTCTATAAAAATAACCTTAATGCTGTATTAATAACAATGACTAAGTGTTGGAATTACCATGCCACATTTAAAGAACGATGATTAAAGGTAAAGGTGCAAATTTGCAATCCTTGGCAAAGGTTTCAGGGCAGCATGGAATAAATAAGTGCAGAATGGATTTCTAACTACAGATGCAGTTTTTCTTTTTTTTTAAATTATTTATTTATTATGTATTATTTATACAGTATTTTGCCTGTATGTATGCCTGCATGCCAGAAGAGGGCACTAGATCTCATTTAGGATGGTTATAAGCCACCTTGTGGTTGCTGGGAATTGAATTTAGGACCTCTCAAAGAACAATCAGTGCTCTTAACCTCTGAGCCATCTCTCCAGCCCCCCAGATGCAGTTTTTCAATAGCATTTTCTTTTTTTCTTTCTTCCTTTCTTTTTTTTGTTTTGTTGTTGTTGTTGTTGTTTGTTTTGTTTTGTTTTTTGTTTTTGTTTTTCAAGACAGGATTTCTCTGCGTAGACTTGGCTGTCCTGGACTCGCTTTGTAGACCAGGCTGACCTTTGCCTGGCAGTAAATGAAGCAGAGACCCTAGAGGAACTTGGTTTACTGGCTTACTCAGATTGATTTTTTTTTTTAATGGTATCCTTGCCCAACTGCCCAGGGGTGGCCCCACCCACAATGGGCTGGGCATTCCCACATCAATCAGCAGTCAAGAAAGTGCAATACAGGCCAGTCTGATGGAGACTTTTTCTCAGCCGAGGTTCCTCTTCTCAGAAACTCTAGCTTGTCTTGACTTGACCAAAAACAAACTGTTTGGGGTTGATCTGTGGCTGCTGAATATTCAAATGTTAAAGCCCCCAACACCTGGCTGCTACCCAGACGAGCACATTCTCATGTACACTGAGTGATGATGGGTAAACTTTGCTCACCAGTATTCTCTGGCTTGTTAAATAAAGTTGCTGACAGCTGATAGCTGGAGGGGAGGGGGAGTGGGCGGGGCTTCGGTTCCTGGGGGTGGGGTCAGGTGGAAAGCATCAAGTGAGAGGAGTGGGGAAGCAGAAGAGGACATCGGAGAGAAGGCAGTCGCAGTGGGGCAGTATGGACATAACTATGTGACCATGAGGGCTGGCCTGATGGGAAAGAAATAGCCCAGACAGGAAGAAGTACAGCAAGTACTTTGGGATGTGTAGTTGAAAAATAGCAAAAGAGTTTAGAGGGTTGATATTGTTATGCCCGATCACTAGATCCCCAAAGACCACCAGGAGTCTGAAGCCATGTGCAAAAACAAAGAGGCTTTATTCACGGTTGAGCTCGAGGGCCCTCCAACCTGCACCACCACACCCAGCTGGTTTGTTTGCTTGTTTGTTTATTTATTTTTGGTTTTTCGAGACAGAGTTTCGCTGTGTAGCCTTGGCTGTCCTGGACTCACTTTGTAGACCAGGCTGGCCTTGAACTCACAGGGATCCACACCTGCCCCTGCCTCCCGAGGCGTGCACCACCACCACCCGGCCTATTGTTTTTTTAAGCTCATAAGATTTTATTGATTAAAAGGGTCTCTAAAATAATCTGATGTAATATTCTCTTTTACCATTGTATTCTAGGAGGCTAGAGGAGTGGCTCAGCAAGCTGCTCATTTCCAACATTCACAGCCTGGGTTTGGTTTCCGGCATCTGCGTGTGTCTTCATTAGGATCTTACTGTTGTGAAGAGACATCACGCCCACAGCCAACTCTGACATAAAAGAACACATTTCAGCCAGGTGTGGTGGTGCATGCCCTTAATCCCAGCACTCGGGAGGCAGAGGCAGGCGGATCACTGTGAGTTTGAGGCCAGCCTGGTCTACAAAGTGAGTCCAAGACAGCCAAGGCTACACAGAGAAACCCTGTCTTGAAAAAACAAACAAACAAAAAAAACCGCATTTCATTGGGGCTGGCTTACAGTTCAGAGGTTTAGTGTATTATCATCATGGCAAGAAGCATGGCGGCACACAGGCAGACACAGTGCTGGAGAGGTAGCTGAGAGTTCTACATCTGGGTCTGTAAGCAGCAGGAAGAGACAGTGGGCCACCAGGCCTAGCTTGAGTTTCTGAAACCTCAAAGCCCACCCCACTCCACCCACCAAAAAGGCAACACCTGCCCCAACAAGGTCATATTCCTAATAGTGTCACTCCACACGGGCCTATGGGGCCATTTTCATTGAAACCATCACATTCCACTCGTTGGCCCCACAGGCTTCTAGCCATATCATCGTCCAACTTCAAAAGTCCCCATAGTCTGTCACAGTATGAGCACTGTCTAAAAGTCCAAAGTTCAAAGTCTCTTCTGAGACCCGTGGCAATCTCTTAACAGTAATCCTTTAAAAAAAAAAAAAACAAAACAAAACAAAAAACAAAAAAACAAAGGCCGAGCAGCAAGTGGATCGCTGTGAGTTCAAGGCCAGCCTGGTCTACAAAGTGAGTCCAGGACAGCCAAGGCTATACAGAGAGACCCTGTCTCGAAAACAAACAAATAAACAAAAAGCAGATCACATATTCTAACATATGATGGCACAAAGTATACATTACCATTTCAAAAGGGAGGAAAGGTGTATAGTGAGGAAATACTGGCCAGAAACAAGACCGAAAACCAGCACCAAATTCTAGGCCCTGCATCTCCACGTCTGTTGTAAACGCTCTCTTCAGATCTCCAACTCTTTTCAGCTTTGTTGACTGCAACACGCTTCTCTCTCTTGGGATGGTTCCACTTCCTGTTAGCAGCTCTCCCTCAGCAGGTATCCCACAGCTCTGGCATCTCTAACCTCTTGGGGTCTCCAAGGAAATCTAGGTTTCATCTTTACAGCTTCACACAATGGTTTCTCTGGACCTCCATCCTGGGACACCCCTGACTATGCCTGACCCCAGCGACCTTTCTTCTGTCCTTGGCTCTGAAGCCAGAACCACATGGCAGAAGCTGCCAAGTTCTGCTGTCTGCTGGAGCTGGGACATGACCCCTTCATTCAAAAAGGTTTTTTTTTTCACCAGCCTGCTGTCTTTGATGTTTTCTTTCACTGTCTAATCTTGGCTGTCCTAGAACTCACTCTCTAGACCAGGCTGGGCTCAAACTCACATCCATCTGCCTGCCTCTGCCTCTGTAGTGCTGGGATTAAAGGTGTGCCACCATGCCTGACTCTAAACTAAGCTGTTCTTTCATTCCTTTTCACAGTTTGGAAGCTTAGCTGGGTGTGCTTGTTCTGAGGTCACTAGTGGAATAAAGGAATGCATCAGGATTTTCTTTAATCTGTTTGCCTCCTTGAACATTGGAGTTAGCTCCATTCCACTTTCTGGTGGCCCTTTTCCCCTCAAACTGTACATTTTGTAATTTTCCTTCCTTAGCTTTCTCACTTTTATTATAAATCTACATAAGCATGGCCACTTATAACCAAGCAACACAGTCAGTATTAGGCTGTCTGGAAATTTCCTTTGCCAAAGCTGTTAATTCATAACTCTTCAATTTAGCCCAAGGCAGATTTTGTTTTGTTTTGAAGAGGGCAAGAAGTAGCCACATTCTTCACCAAAATTTCACCAGAATGATCTTTAGGCCACATACTAACATCCTTCATCTCTGGAACTTCTTGAGCCAGGCCCCACAGTTCAAATCACCCTCAGCACCATTGTCTTCCATGCGTCTATTTGTATGGCTCATTAAGTCTTGCTTAAAGTGTCCAATTGCTTTTCTAGCCCAAAGCCACAATGTTCCATATTCCTCCAAATAAAAGCATGGCCAGGCCTATTATTAGCAGTACCCCAGTTCCTGGTACCAACATCTGTCTCAGTTAGGGGTTTATTGTTGTGAAGTCACACCATGGCACAGCGGCTCTTATAAAGGAAAGCATTTCATTGGGGTGCTGGCTTACCATTCAGAGGTTTAGTCCATTATCATCATGGTGGGGAGCATGGTGGCACACAGGCAGACACGGTGCTGGAGAAGTAGCTGAGAGTTCTACATCTTGATGTGCAGGCAGCAGAAGTGAAGGCCACACTAGGCTTAGAAGGAGTGATTGAAACCTTAAAGCCCAGCCCCACAGTGACGATAAGCTTCTTCCAGCAAGGTCACACCTCCTAACAGTGCCTCTCCCTATTGGCCTATGGGGCCATTTTTATTCATGCCACCACATGACAGCTTATAACCATCTGTAGCTCCAATGTTTTCTCCTGGCCTCCACAGGCACTAGCCATGGACAAAGGTACACTTACATACATGCAGGCAAAATATAACAGGGCCCCAGACCTTAGCACAACTGACTCCATGGTGGAAGTACCATGCAGGCTATAAAACCCAGCACATAGTCAGCACTACCTGCCAAAACAAAAGCAAAGGCCTAACCCATCAAAGTCCATAGTTCTGGGAAAGTCTCTAAATGTGCTAACCTTGCTGTTGCCTTCTGTCTTAACTGTTCTTGTTAACTGAAGTATGTTAACCCAGAACACGATTTTTGTGTTTAAAAGCTCACCTTGAGAAAGGCTCAGTGCTACACTGGAACCCTGAACACCCAGTGTAGTCGCTGGCTGGCTAATAAACGCTTTCTATTGGCTTAGACTTGTGCCTGAGCAGTGTTCTCTGGTAGCTATCCTACAACACAAAACACTCCTGCACATAAATCGAATGTAAATAACTCCTGCAAAATAATAATTCAGCTGGGCAGTGGTGGTGCATGCCTTCAATCCCAGCACTCAGGAGGCAGAGGCCGGTGGATCGCTGTGACTTCAAGGCTGGCCTCGTCTACAAAGTGAATCCAGGACAGAGAAGGCTACACAGAGAAACCCTGTCTCGAAAAACCAACCCCACCAAAAAATAAAATAAAATAAAAAATAAAAATAATAATTCCACCAAAAAAAGAAAGAAAGAAAGAAAAGAAAAAGAAAGGATATTGTAATAAGCTAGAAAAGAGGAAAAAGTGGTTAAGGTGCTAGGATCCCAGGAGTCAGAATTGAGGAAAAGCAAAGGCTTTCCTTCAAGGACATAGGATGTGTAGTTCTCTCATTTTAGTGAAGAAACCCAGGCTTAAAAGATTTAGAGTTACTGCTTATAGTTAGAACATTTTTCCTTTTCTTTAGAACTCATGGGTCACTATGTCTGCCACTCAGGAAGAAGCGTGAGGGCAATCAAGTGTTCAAGGTAATCCTGTGTTACGTAGTGAGCTCAAGGCCAGGCTAGCTACATCGGACTCAGAGAGAGAGAGAGAGACAGACAGACAGACAGGGGCGGGGGCGGAGGGCAGAGCACAACACTCAAGTTCAAATTGAATTGCTATGTTGACAATACTAAGAGGAGTTTTGAGTTTAGATCATAGGGTTCCCCCCTTCCATATTGATTGGATTAATGCCTCCCCCCTTTTTGGGCAGTAATGGGTTTTTTATCTAGGAGCATGGCCACCTATTTGCTCTTTTGAGTCTCTGCTCATTATTAGTGTGTTGCTGTCCACACTGAGGCAGCAAAAACAGTCTCCCGGTCTGGCACCTTGATGAACTTCCCCAAATCTAGAACGAGTCGATACTTTTCCATTCTTTATAAATTATGCAGCATCTGGAACTCTGCTGTGGCTATTCAGGACGGGCAGACAGACACAGGGCTAGCGGACAGTGGACTCAGCATCGTCTTCAGACGCCCGAGGCGTTCCTCCAACCCTCCTGACTCTTGTGACTTTTGCTTTGACAGATAAAGCCTTGTTCCTTTTCAGTCCCTGATCTGTGCAGCCACCAAGGCCACTAGGTACAGACCCCAGACACAAACTTCATTTGCTGCTTATTTCTTCCAGCAAAAGTCTAAGGTGCCCTTCTTAGGAAGAAGGCCTCTTCTTCCTCCTCCTGGAGAACTCCAAAGCGTGGAGTTTTCCCATGGGCCCTGTGGAATGTTTAGAATGTTTGCTAAGGAACCCCTTGCCCTCCGTGGGACAGTCCATCTTATTAGATTCACAGGATCTGCAGCCTGCACAGGACCTCACTCAGGTTACCATTAGGAGCGCTCAAGGCCTGGCTGCACCTTTTTCTCACCTAGGCCCCGGGCTTTCCCTGTCCTGCACTACGGGTGTTTTATGGACCCTCACAAGCTTGTGGATCAGCAAGTCTTAGTGGACAAGATTCTATATCCACTGGCAGAGTTGGCCTTTTCTTACTAGAGACCAAACCCTTGAAACTCAACAAGCCGGGCCTCCACCATTCTCACTGTTCTCAGCATGTTTATCTTCCAAACCCCTACAACAGTGCATTCCGCTCTTAACACTGAACACTTTTCCAGCTCAAAGTCCCAAATTCCTTCCAAAGTCTTCCCCAGAGCGAAAGGATCCAGTTTGTTGCAGCAATACCCCACTTCTGGTCCCCTTTCTGTTCTGGCTTGCTTTCTGTGTGATACAGGCTGGTTCCAGCTTGCTTTCTGTGTGGTACAGGCTGGTTCTAGCTTGCTTTCTGTGTGGTACAGGCTGGTTCTAGCTTGCTTTCTGTGTGATACAGGCTGGTTCTAGCTTGCTTTCTGTGCGGTAGAGGCTGGGAATCCAGCCCTTGGGAGAAGGAAGCAAAAAGATCAAGAGATTGACATGAGCTTGATTTAAGAAAAGCCAAAGGGAAAAATGAGATTTCCCTGGTGATTCTATTCTGGTAGCCGATGGATGCATACAGCACTGTGTTCCCTGACTGTTCCAACAAGGTAAAGAAAGGGAACCAGCCTCCTTCACAAGGGGCCAAGAATACCTCAAGCCTTTCTTTCTAAAGAAGGCATTCCTGCTGGGCGTGGTGGCACACGCCTGTAATCCCAGCACTCGATGAGGCAGAGGCAGGCAGATCGCTGTGAGTTCAAAGCCAGCGTGATCTACAAATTGTGTCTAGGACAGCCAAGGCTACACACAGAAACCTTGTCTTAAAAACAAAACAAAACAAAGACTAACAAACAAAAAGAAGCCATTCCTGATAAGGCTTTTCCACTACAGCAGTGTTTCTCAACCTTCCTAATGCTGCTGCCCTTTAATACAGTTCCTCATGTTGTGGTGACCCCCCACCATAAAGTTATTTTCATTACTACTTCATAACTGTAATTTTGCTACTGTCAGGAATCATGATATAAAATATCTGTGTTTTCTGATGGTCTTAGGTGACCCCCAAAGGGGTCATGACTCAAAGGTTGAGAATTGCTGCACTACAGAGACTAGCATCATCCATTCATGAAAAGGGAACTTCCTGTGGCACCTGCCTCCTCATTCTTCCCCAAGGCCTTGCATAACTCACACTAGCCTTGTCCTTACTGTGTAGCTGAAACTGGCCTTGAATGCCTAATCTTCCTGCCTTTTTCTATTTTTATTTATTTATTTATATTTATTTATTTTTGGGAGACAGGGTTTCTCGTGTAGCCCTAGCTGTCCTGAAACTCACTCTTTAGATCAAGCTGGCTTCAAACTCAAGAGATCTGCCTGCCTCTGCACCCAGCCCCCCTGTGCTGGGATTAAAAGAGGGTGGCCTGCCTCAGTTTCTCAAGAGCTGAGATTAGAGGCATATGCCACCATGCCCCCACAAACTACTATACAATTTTTTTTCTGCCCCAGGCAAGAGAGCAGAATCCTGTAAACCTAGCACATTTTTCTTTGTGACAGGGTCTCCCTGTGTAGCCCAGGGTGGTATTAGGTGCACAATCCATCTTCTCCTGTGCTTCTATATAGCTGTAGCATTCTGATCAAAACCAGCTTGGTGAGAAAAGGGTTTATTTGGCTTACACATTCCAATCACAGCCCATCCTGAAAGGAAGTCAGGGCAAGAACTCAAGACTGGAGTGTGGAGGGAGGAATTGAAACAGAGGAGCAAAGCCTATTGACTTGGTCGCACCGGCCTGCTCACCATGCTTCCTTACACGACCCAGAACTAGGTGCCCAGAGGTGGCATGACTCTTAGAGAGCTGGGACCTCACATATCAGTTATTAATCAAGAAAGTGCCTTACAGTTGTGCCCACAGGTTAGTCAGTCTAATGAAGGCATTTCTCTTTCTCTCCCTCCCTCCCTCCCTCTCTACTCCCCCACTCCTCTCTACTTTCCCCCCACACACATTTTATTTTTATATTTTTGGTTTTTCAAGACAAGGTTTCTCTGTATAGCCCTTGAATGTACTGGAACTCACTTTGTAGACCAGGCTGGCCTCGAACTCAGAGATCCACCTGCCTTTTCCTCCCAAGTGCTGAGATTAGAGGTGTGCGCCACCACTGCCCGGCATAAAGGCTTTTCTCAATGGAGGTTCCCTCTAACTCAGATGACCCTAGCTTATGTCAAATTGATATAAAACTGACTGGTAGAATTCTTCTGCCTTTACCTCCTCGGTGCCAGAATTATAGGTGGGCATCTCTACTAGTCTACTGAGCCGATTATAAGCGGTGCTGGTTTGAATAAGTACAGCCCCCAGAGACTCATGTGTTTGATTGCTTGGCCCACAGCGGTATGACCATGTTGCAGTAGGTGGGGTCTTATTGGAGGAAGTGTGTCACTGTGGAGGTGGGCTATGAGCTCGACTCAGTATGGCACACACTCTTCTGCTGCTTGTAAAACTCTCAGCTCCCCCAGCATCCTGTCTGCCTGCATGATGCCGTGTTTGCAGCCATAACGATAATGAACTAAACCTCTGAAACTGTAAGCCAGCCCCAATTAAATGCTTCTTCCTTTAATCCTAGCACTTGGGAGGTAGAGGCAGGTAGATCTCTGTGAGTTCAAGGTCAGCCTGGTGTAGTCCAAGACAGCCAAGGCTACATAGAGAAACCCTGTCTCGAAAACAAAAACAAACAAATAACAACAAAACAAAATCAAACAAACAAAAAGGAGGAGAGTGATTGAAAGACACACACACACACACACACACACACACACACACACACACCAGTCTGGAGTGCTGGCTCTGCCTCTTCCCCTCTGTCGTCCAGGTAAGGAAACACACAGGTGCTGGACCTGAAGGAATGAAGTTGAGCCGGGCTGGTGGGTTTGCAGGATCCCAGTCTGTGGTGAATGCCCAGAGGGAGACAACTCTTTAGTAATACAGCCCTTTTAGCCACACAGCTCTTACAGTGATACATTTCTCTTTAAAGGGGGGAGGAGGAAGAGGGGAGAGGGGGGAGGTATAATCCCTGGGGAAGTGGGTAGGGTTCTTGGGTGGATAAACATCCTTAGCTGGGGTGCTGCCAATGCTCCACTTGTGTGGAGAAGAATTCCGGGTACTGGGCTACATGACTGCCTCAAGAATTGCAAGGGTGGGGGTCGCATAGAACAGGGAGGGAGAGATCCTTACTCCCCTCCCATGTCAAGATTGAGATTTTCAGGGTTTGGATATGTCTTGACCTCACTGTAACTCCAGGACAGTTTCCCTGGTGGCACAGTTCACATGCCCAGTTCCTACCACCACCACCAGTCCTTTTATTTAATTAATTTATTTTATTTATTGTTACATTATAGATGGCTATCAGCCACCATTTGGTTGCTGGGAATTGAACTCAGGACTTCCGGAAGAGCAGGCAGTGCTCTTAACCACTGAGCCATCTTCTTCAGCCCCCAACATCAGGTTTTTTAGTTTTTGTTTTGTTTTGTTTTGTTTTGTTTGAGATTAGGGTTTCTCTCTTTAGCCTTGGCTGTCCTGGATCCTTTGTAGACAGGCTGTCCTCGAACTCACAGCGATCTACCTGCCTCTGCCTCCTGAGAGCCACCACAGCCTGGCTTGGAAGGGCTTTTTCAAATGTTCAGTCTGATTGGCATCTTTGGCTTGCTGACCTTAAGAAGGTTCCAGTACTCCCCATTACAGCTTTCTTCATCAGAAGATACTCCAAGGTAGTCTGACATCTGTCTTAAGTGTGCAGCTGGCTCATTGAGAGAGTCTCTTCTTTCTTCTGCCCACAGCAAACCTCAAAGGGATCTCCTTTGGGAGTCTCAGGAGGGAAGTTACTCTCTCCCTGTGTCCCTCCCTCCCTCCCGTGTCCAAGCTTTCACCGAAGGCTTGCATTTCAGAGGTACATCTGGGCTGCCAGTGACCTCTGTTTCAAACAAGATTGCAATCAGTTTAAATGCAGGCTTAAACATTTGCTTGTGTGTGTGTGTAAGGGCACGTGTGCCACAGTGCACTTGTAGAGGTCAGAGGTGGTGTGTGCACCTCTTCTCTTCTCTCCTTCCACCTTGTGGATCCTTAGGGCTGGAACTCGGCTTGTCAGGCTTGGTAGTAGGCACCTCTACCTACGGAGCCATATCTCTGTACTACCCCCTGCTTTTTTCTTTCTTTTTCTTTTGGAACAGTGTCTCGATTTATAGTTCTCATTGTCCTGGGACTTGTTACATAGATCAGACTGGCCTCAAACTCGGAGATCCTCCTGTCTCCTGAGCTGGGATGATAGGCCTTTGCTACTGTGCTATTTACTCAATTGTTTCTGTTTTTCATCAGTCTTGTAACCAACCAGTGTTATTGTTACAATTTCATCTCTCCTGGTCCTGGGAAGCCCAACATACTAGATGGTTGTGATTAAGAAGCAGATTATAGAATTGGAGAGATGGCTCAGTGGATAAGAGCACTGACTCTTCTTCCAGAGGTCCTGGGTTTTTGTTTTTGTTTTCTTTCTTTTTCTTTTCTTTTTTTTTCTTCAAGACAGGGTTTCTCTGTTTAACAGTCCTGACTGTCCTGGACTCACTTTGTAGACCAGGCTGGCTGGCCTCGAACTCACAGCGATCCACCTGCCTCTGCCTCCCGAGTGCTGGGATTAAAGGCGTGTGCCACCACCACCCGGCCGGAGGTCCTGGGTTTAGTTCACAACAACCACATGGTGGCTCACAACCATCTGTAATATGATCTGGTGTCCTCTTTTATTTTATTTTATTTTTCTTTCGAGACAGGGTTTCTCTGTGTAGCCTTGGCTGTCCTGGAATGGCTTTGTAGACCAGGCTGGCCTTGAACTCACAGCGATCTGCCTGCTGAGTGCTGGGATTAAAGGTGAGCACCACTGTGCCGGCTGGTGTGCTCTTCTACATGCAGGTACTCATGCAGATAGAGCACTGGTTTACATACATTCATAAGTAAAAATCTCTTTAAGAATAAAGCATCAGTTTACATTTATTTCAGCTTACAGTTTAAGCAATGAGAGCCTTCAAGATGGGGAAGGTTTAGTAGTGGAAGAGGCTGGCCTAGTTGAATGCTCAGTCAGGAAGGAGAGCAAGAACAGGAAGCAAATCCAGACAAAGAAGTTTCAAGGCCTCCCCTCAGCAACCCACTTCCTAAAGCCATGGATCCAAGAGCCATGCTAGCTGGGGGCGGGGCACGGGGGTGGCAAGTGTTCAAACGCATGATTACATGGGAGCATTTCTCATTCAACCGGCAACACCCACTAATCTGGAAAAAAGCTCCAAACGCCAGCTAGCCCTTTTCTTCCCATGTGCACCTCTTCAGTTCCCTCCATGTGCAGCCTCGTGTTTTGCATGAAAACTATACAGATTGTATCTAACCCTTCCCCACATGATAATATTCTAAATTTTAAAAGTTTATTTGTGTGTGTGTGTGTGTGTGTGTGTGTGTGTGTGTGTGTGTGTGTTGTTTACACGAGTGCCATAATAAGTGTATGGAAATCAGAGGGCAACTTGTGGGAGTTGCTTGTCTTCTTCCTCAGGGACATTCTTGAGATCTTCAGGCTGAGTGGCAAGCGACAAGTACCAACAGGTACCTTTATCCACTCAGCAATCTTCCGAATCTCATGATGATGTTTTAAGTATAAACTATTCAATCTTTTGTGTTTTTTCTTTAAGGAGGCTGAATCTGTCCAATTCCCAGGTCCTTTCTTCCTGTTTCCAATTTATTGTGTTTAGCATGTTTTGTGTCAGTACAGAAAGACACCACACCCACAGATTTTGAATAACTGGCTTTGTTGACATATACTTTATAGACCATACTGTGCACTCCCTCCATACTTTTTTTGAGATGGGGTCTTATGAGGTTAAGGTTGATCTCCAGGCCAGGCGTGGTAGCGGCGCACGCCTTTAATCCCAGCACTCAGGTGGCAGAGGCAGGTGGATTGCTGTGGGCTCGAGGCTAGCCTGGTCTACAAAGTGAGTCCAGGACAGCCAAGGCTATACAGAAAGACCCTGTCTCGAAAAACCAAACCAAAACAAGAAAGGTTGATCTCCAACTTGATATTAGCTGGACATAACCTCAGATGACTGATCCCACCACTCCTACTCTCCAGCGGTGAGCTCTCGGGTAGAAACCAGCACACCTGGCTTCATTTTTCTTCGGAAAATGTTCAGGGAAGCCTGGTGTGGTGGCTCATGCTTACAATTCCAGCTCTGAGGAGCCTCTGACAGGAGGATCAAGAGCTCACATGCTGGGCAATTGAGGTGACTCACTGGGCAAAGGTCATCATGGTTGAGGGAGAGAACTGACTCTACAAATTACATTCTGGGTTTTTTTTCTTTGTTTGTTTGTGTTTTGTTTTTTTGAGATAGGGTTTCTCTGTGTCACAGCCCTGGCTCTCACTTTGTAGACCAGGCTGGCTTCGAACTCATAGAGATCCACCTGCCTCTGCCTCTCGAGTGCTGGGATTAAAGGCGTTTGCCACCACACCTGGCTTACATTCTGGTTTTTGTTTTTTGTTTTTGAAGACAGGGTTTCTCTGTTGCCTTGGCTGTCCTGGACTTGCTTTGTAGACCAGGCTGGCCTGGGAACTCATAGCGATTCACCTGCCTCTGCCTCCCAGTACCAGGATTAAAGGTGTGCTCCACCACGCCCGGGCACAAGTCACATTCTGACTGCCACACACCATGGTGTACACAATAAATAGTAAGTAAATAAATGTATTAATATTAAAATAGAATTCAAGGGCAGCCTGGTCTGCATGGAGAGACTCTCATTTCCCAAAATAAAAGCATATTTTTTTTAAAAACCCACAAACCAACCTCAGAGTATATAGTTAAATGGGTTTTATTCTGTCAGAGTTGACTAGTTACCACTTCAATTGATTTTAGGATAATTGGATCTTTTCATAAAAAAACTATATTTTCTTCAATCAGTTCACTTTCTCAATTTTTTTTCTTTTTTATTGATCATCCTCTGGCCTAAACCCCTTCTGTGATGTGCACCCCACTTTCTCAGCTTTGAGAAACAGCTAAAGGATTTGACATTTCTCTCTCTGGTTTTTCTTTTTCTTTTTCTTTTTTTTATGTATATGCATACTCTATCTGCATGTACACCTCCATGCCAGAAGAGGGCACCAGATCCCAGTATAGATGCTTGTGAGCCACCATGTGATTGCTGGGAAATAAATTCATGACCTTTGCAAGAGCTTTTACACTTTGGAAGCCCTTTACACTGAGCCCTCTCTCCAGCCCCTCTCTTTGGTTTTTCGAGACAGGGTTTCTCTGTGTAGCCCTGGCTGTCCTGGGCTCACTTTGTTGACCAGGCTGGCCTCGAACTCACATGGATCCACCTGCCTCTGCCTCCCGAGTGCTGGGATTACAGGTGTGTGCCACGGTGCCTGTCTTTGACATCTCTCTTTTGTTCGATTATTTGGACATTTTACATAAATGGAATTGTACAATATGTAGCCTTTGGGGTCTGGTTTATTTCCCTTAGGATAATCTATTGAAGGACTACCTGCACATTTATGAGAACTCTGTTTCTCTTTAAGGCTGAATAATATTTAGTAGTATGGCTATATCGTGAACGTATGTTCACCAGCTGGTGGACATTCTGTTTATAACTTTTAAAAATTATAAGTAACACTGATATGAACATTCAGATGTTTTTTATTTAAGAAATTAAAGATTTGTTTATTTATTTTAGGGTTTTTTCGAGACAGGGTTTCTCTGTGTAGCTTTGGCTGGCCTTGAACTCACAGAGATCTGTCTGCCTCTGGGATTACAGGTGTGCATCACCACACCTGGCCAGATTTTTTTTTTTTTTTTTTTTTTTTTACTTAAGAAATTAAAGATTTGCTTATTTACTGTGTTGGTCACATGCAGAGGTCACAGGGTAACTTTAGAGTTGTTATAACTCTTTTACCATTTGGGTCCCAGGGCTCTAATTTAGGTCACTGGGCTTTGTGTCAAGTGCCTTTATTCTCTGAGCTATTTCAGCTGACCTCTTTTTTTGTTTGTTTGGTTTTTTGGTTTTTCGAGATAGAGTTTCTCTGTGTAGCCTTGGCTGTCCTGGACTCACTTTGTAGTCCAGTCTGGCCTCAAACTCACAGTGATCTGCCTGCCTCTGCCTCCGGAGTGCTGGGATTATGGATGTGAGTGTTTTGCTGCATCCGGAAACTATGTGCATCTATGGGTACCTGCATGGCTGGTGCCTGAAGAGGCCAAAGAGGCCTCTGCAGAATCTCTGTGAGATCCTCTGCAGCTGGAGTTAAGGATAGTTGTGAGAAGGGAACTGAACCCAAGTCGCCTTTGCAACTTTCCTATTGCTCTGGGAACCAATTTATGAAAGGACTGAGTTTATTTGAGATTACCATTCCAAAGAGATAAATGGTCCATGATGGCTCAGCAGGAAGCTGAGAGCTTGCAACTTTAGCTGTTAGCACAAGCAGAGAGTGTAAACAGGTAGGAAGGCCAGAGCTTTGGCTCTCAAAACCCACCCCCAGTGACGTGTTCTCTCCAGCAAAACCACACCCCTCCTAAGAGTGCCATTGTGTTTCAGGCCTGGGAACATAGGCTGAAGTGCCTATTTAACACATCAAAGCAAGCCTTAGTAGTAGCCCCGGCCTTTAATTCCAGCACTCTGGGAAGCAGAGACAGTTGGATCTCTCTGAGTTTGAGGCCAGCTTGGTCTACAAGTAGAGTTCAGGACGGTCAAGGCTACACAGAGAAACCCTGTCTTGAAAAACAAAAAGACAATAACAAAAACAAAACAAAACAGACTAATCCCCCCCCCCCAAACCATATCAAAGCAGACCTAGCTTCCAGGTTCTCCAAGCATCCCTCAGTCCCTACCTGTTACAGGGCATGGCTGGCATACCCCACTCTGTACCCTAAACTTTTCCTCCCCCAGAGGCTCTTCTCTGTATAATCCAGATATTTTGGTCCCTCTCTTGCTTCCTGCAGTTCTCTGGCCCTGTTTGTGCTCTCTCTCTCTCTCTCTCTCTCTCTCTCTCTCTCTCTCTCTCTCTCTCTCTCTCTCTCTCTGTCTCCTCTTCCCCTGCACCCCTGCCGCGCCCCCGCCATCCTGCCCTTCTGCCTCCGTGTCTACATGGCGACTTCCCTGATCTTGTTCTCCAAGACCAGTGTACTGGACAGAGAGCAGTTGCCAACTAAACCTGCTTTTATACTTTTTGTTGTTGTTGTTGTTTTTGTTTTCCGAGACTGGGTTTCTTTGTGTATCCTTGGCTGTCCTAGACTCATTTTGTAGACAAGGCTGGCCTCGAATTCACAGAGATCCATCTCCTGAGTGCTGGGATTAAAGGTGTGTGCCACCATGCCTAGGTTTGCTTTCATACTTTTTCTTTTCTTTCTTTCTTTCTTTCTTTCTGTTTTTGTTTTTTTCGAGACAGGGTTTCTCTGTCTAATCTTGACTGTCCTAGGCTCACTTGCTCACTTTGTAGACTTTGTAGACCAGGCTCGCCTCACTTTTATACTTTTTAAAATTATTTATTTATTTATTTATTATGTATACAGTGTTCTGGCAAGTATACCTGCTCGTCAGAAGAGGGCACCAGATCTCATTATAGACGGCTATGAGCCAGCATGGTTGCTGAGAGTTGAACTCAGGACCTCTGGAAGAGTAAGACAGTGCTCTTAACCTCTGAGCCATCTCTGCAGCTCCACTTTTATACTTTTAATTCAGCATGAATTGGCTTATTTTGTCAGCAGAGACAATCTATTACCACTAACTGTCCGAATACAGGAGTTTATGGAGGTCATTCTCACTCAAACCAGAAAAAACATCCTCTGCAAGAACAGCAAGTGCTCATAATTGATGAGCCATGTCTCCAGTCCCCTTTATGATTTTTTTTCTGAGATAGGATTTCTTGTTGCTCAGGCTGACTTTGAACTTGCTAAATGGCTAAGTGTGGCCTTCAACTCCTGTTCCTTCTGCTTCTCCCAAGTGTGGGACCACTGGTGTGTACCACCATACCTGGATAATATTCAAATGATTATTGCATTAGTTGAAACAGGGTCTTACATAGTCAAGGATGGTCTAGAACTCAATTAGGTAACTAATGAAGACCTTGAATCCTTGATCCTTCTGGGATTAGCATGTACCCTAAGCCCTGCTCAAATGTCTCCCGTACGTCAGGCTGGCCTTGGATTTACTATGAGGATGAGTTTGGCTTCTTGATCTTCTTGCCTGCACCTCCTAGGTGGGAGGGTTATAAGCATGTGCCACTGCACCTGGTGTATGCAGGGTTATTCTGTCAGCAGATCTACAACCCTCAAATATTTATTTTATTGTTCTTATTTTTCTATGTCTTTTTCTTTTTCTTTTTTTCCTTTTTTTCTCTTCCCTCCCTCCCAACCCCCAAGATTTCTTTGTGGCTATCCTGGAACTGCGGAGCAGGCTGGCCTCAGATGCAGAGATCTGTCTGCCTCTGCCGCCTGAGTGCTGGGGTCAAAGACATGTCTACCATACCTGGCTTCAAATTGTTATGGGGTAGTCACCAGAGAAGACTGCTCGGACATGGGTCTAAGCCAATAGAAAGCCTTTATTAGCTGAGCAGCTACTCTACACTTGGGTGTTCAGGATCCCGGTGTAGCACTGAGCCTTTCTCCAGGTGAGCTTTTAAACACAAAAATCGTGTTCTGGGTTGACATACTTCAGTTGACAAGAACAGTTAAGACAGAAGTGGAACTACAGAAGGCAACAGCAAGGTCAGCACATTTAGAGATTTTCCCAGAACTATGGACTTTGATCGAGTAGCCCTTTGTTTTTGTTTTGGCAGGTGGCGCTGTCTACCTACAGAGTTTTATAGCCTTAATGGCACTCCCATCATGGAGTCAGTTGTGCTAAGGTCTGGGGCCTTGTTATAAAATGGTTATTTTTAAAAGAACTTCCAAACAAAAGTGAGTATAATTTGTGTTTAAGTTATCATGTATGAACCGTTCCCCAATAATGCTGTGGAAAGATGTCCTCCTGGCATGACTTGGTCCTTGTACTCTTTTTTTTTTTTAATTTATTTATTTATTATTATTGTATATACAGTATTTCACCTGAATGTCAGAAGAAGGCATCAGATCACATTATATATGGTTGTGAGCCACCATGTGGTTGCTGGGAATTGAACTCAGGACCTCTGGAAGACGTCTTAACCGCTGAGCCATCTCTCCAGCCCGGTCCTTGCACTCTTGAACTCACAGCAGCTGTAACTACTTATGCAAGATTTGGCCCATTTCTGATCATCATAGTGGTGGTAAATGGTTCATAATCTTTTTGTTTTTCCAGACAGGGTTTCTCTGTGTAATAGCTCTGGCTGTCCTGGAATTAGCTCTGTAGTCCAGGCTGGCCTTGAACTCACAGAGATCCGCCTGCCTTTGACTCCTAAGTGCTGGCGCCACCACTGCCCAGCATGTTTCATAATCTTGGACCCTTCTAGATGTACAGGCAGTTAACAGTTGGCTGGGGGAAGGGCTCATGAAACCCTGTCTCATCCCAAGACTATACAGGCAGTTAACAGCTGGTGGGGGAGGGGTTTACAAGGCCCTTGTGCCTTCCAAACAATAAGTAGATAGTTAAGAGTTGCTGGGGGAGGGGCTCCAGAGCAATGCCCTCCAGGGTGATCTAAAGTGTTAACAGTTTCTCAAAAGACTTTTTTTTTCAATGAAAATTGCCTATGTTCTTGTAATCACTCATAATTAAACCCATCTATTTACAAAGTTCTACTTGTATGGAGTCATTTCTCTTTTTGTCTTTGTACCCTACCTGGGGTAAATGGGTATTTGTTCTTCTTCCTAGGAAAAATCCACATGACATGTAGTTCACCCAAAAGTCTTATACCTGGCTGTGTATGGGCGGTACAGCCCTTTAAGCTCAGGACTCAGCAGGCTGAGATGGGAGAATTTTTGTGAGTTCCAGGGCAGCCTGGTCTCTCTGCTATACAGTGAGAGATTATAACAAAATGAAACGAAATGCTTGTAAGTTGTTAAGTTTTATGGACAAAAGAAAATGGTGAACAAGCTGGGCGTGGTGGCGCATGCCTTTAATCCCAGCACTCGGGAGGCAGAGACGGGCAGATTGCTGTGAGTTCGAGGCCAGCCTGGTCTACAAAGTGAGTTCAGGATGGCCAAGGCTACACAGAGAAACCCTGTCTCGAAAAACCAAAAAAAGAAACAAAAAAAAAAAAAAAAAAAAAAGAAAGAAAGAAAGAAAAGGAAAGAAAATGGTGAACAAAGTTATTGAATCTTATCTTCCACATGTTTTCATTTTAAAAATTATGTCAGAGTTTGTGCAAATGTTCGTGGAGTAGCACATGTTTGTAACCCTTGAATTTAGGAGGTATAAGCAAGATAAAGAGTCCAGCGTCATCCTCAGCTACCATGGACGTTTGAGGCCAGCCTGGAGTGTATGAGGCATTTGAGCAGAGCTCAGTGGCATAAGTTTATCCCACAATTTGGGAGGTGGAGGCAGAAAGACCAGGAATTCAAGGTCTTCCTTAGCTACATATTTGAGTTCCAGGCCATGGAATGTAAGAACCTGTTTCAACTAACCAAATAAAACACTTGAATATTTTCCAGGAAGGGGGGGTGAACACCTGGCCTTCCACCTTGTGGATTCCAGAGGTTGAGCATAGGTGGTTGCCAGAGAATTATGAAGTATAAAACAGCAACAACATCAGGGAATTGATGGCAGTATAAAGCCGTTCCCATGTGAACAGTTTATGGTAAACCAGTCAATCAGCTTACCACATTAAAAACACTTCTCACAATAGATTCAGTGAGTAAGCTGGGCGTGGTGGTGCACGCCTTTAATCCCAGCATTCGGGAGGCAGAGGCAGGTCTTTGTGAGTTTGAGGCCAGTGTACACAGAGAAAACTTTTATTGAAAAACCAAATGTTAGCTCTGTTTAGTTGTATAATATTTCCCATGTTTCAAATGAAGTACTTCAATCATAATTCAGTCCGAGCGTTTGCTCCTGTGTAATATAGCATGACAATCACACAGAGAACTGTGTGAACTTGGGCAAGTTCTTTCGCTTCTGGATACCTCTTTTTGGCATTGTTAAAACAGAGAACACACTCATCTTTTGTGGAGAACATAAATAAAAAGTCATTATTTTAGTAGCAACTAAAAAAAAAAAAAAGAAAAACCAAATGTTTTACACACACACACACACACACACACACACACACACTCTGAGTTGATTTAGAATATGACCCCAATGTCTTCATCAGACTCAAGGATCAGGGATGTACTCAAGTAGAGGAGGAGGACAGAGTCTAAGAGCCAGAGGTGGTGACGACGCCAAGGAAACAACAGGACTGATACACATATGACCTCTCAGAGAGGCTGGGACAGAACTCATAGGACCTGCTGGGTTCAAGTTCCAGCACTGTGAGAGGGAAGAGGACCCTGGGGTCCCACTCCTAAGCAAGAAGCTATTTGCAACTAACAACTGCTGGCAAATGGAAACTCAGTTTTTTCCACGGAACTGTCATTGAGTATATCAACCAACCTTCAGGGCAGACCAGGGGCCCAGTAGTTGGCCAATACTAATGAACTGCATACTTTTGGGGGCGGGGTTCTGAGACAAGGTTTCTCTATGTAGCCTTGGCTGTCCTGGACTTGCTTTGTAGACCAGGCTGGCCTCGAACACACAGAGATCCTCTGCACCCTAGTGCTGGGATTAAAGGCATGGACCACCATGCCTGGCTGGAATGGTTTCTTTAAAATACATAGAAATATTATACGAATATGTTTTGTTTTTTGAGTGAGGGTATAGCCCTGGCTGCCTGGTGCTCTGTATACCAGGCTGGCCTTGGACTTGGGTATCTGTCTTGTCTCTGCCTCCCAAGCACTGGGAATAAATGGTGCACAGGCACATTTTGGCTTTTTTTTTTTTTTCGTCTTAGAGGTTTCCTATTTGTGTTTTTCTTTTGGGAGTAAAGCACAAGACACTGGAGTAGAGAGAAGTAGGAGGTTCGAGAAATGGGAGAAGGGAAAACATAAAAATATATGAAAAAAAAATTAAGAAGAGAACATGGCCCTACATAGCAGCAGAAAGATACTGTCACGTTTTCAGTCAATTTTATCGTTTCTCATATTTATTAAGAGGATGTTCTTATTGTGACAACAGCATAGAGCCTGTCAATGTAAAATGGTATTGTCTAATACGAAATTTCACAAGAATGCTTTTGTGTACCAAAAACAAAAGATTTTTTTTAAATGAAAATTTTCTGAAAAATACTCTGTGACGCTGGTTCATATACATGTTGTGGTCAAGAGAGGAGTCTATGTATGGAGTCTAGACACTATTGAAAGCATTTGGTTTCTATCAGGTTATCCTTTGTAAATGGCATCCACTCGAGTTTACACATTAGTCTGGAGTCCTTAATCGATAATTCACTTCATTAAATATTTCACGTTCATTATCATCCTGAAGAGCTTTAAAATGAAACGTCATATGTCTCATTAATAGGCAGTATTGTCAGCCCGGAAATTGAGAGGTCTAATTTAATTCATCCATTTGGCTGAGGAAAGTAACCAACAGCATCCGTTGTAATCCCGCTCACAACCGCCAGGGCGAGATGCATCTTTTAGGTCTTTCCAGGGAGTCCTGGTAATCCCGCACCATGACATCCGCCGAAGATGTAGGTGTAGACGAGGAACAAAAGACCCTCGTGCCGCCCTTCCCGGGCTCCGCTCCGAGCGCGCCCGGCGGGGCTCCCGTGCGAGGGTCACTGTCTACGGGGCCAGGACCCGAGCGAAGGGCGCGCGGTGACCCAAGCGAGGCCCCAGCAGCGTGGAGAACAGATGCTGGGCAGGCCTGCGGGCGCGCGCTCTACTAGACACCGACGGTCGAGCCCTGACAGCCCGGGTCCCCGGGGCGCGGGCCCCGCGGCTCCATCTTGCGGGGCGGCAGCGTCTGGTCGCCCCACCGTCGTGCGGCCTCGCCGCAACGTAGGCGCCCGCGCGCCCTTGGCGGCCGAGGACAAGGCCGACGGTAGAGCGCGGTCCGGGCCAAGTTTCCACGGGCTTCGGTTCAGATGGGCCCCAAGTTCTCCCAACAGATCCCACAAAATGGAGGACGACGTCTCCTCCCGCCGCAGCCATGGCGGAGGTGGGGGACCGTTCCCACGGGCGAGGCGAGGTGGAAGCGCCTGCACCGTAGCCAGGGCGCTAGCAGCCGCGGCCCGGGCCGCCCCCTCGGCCCGCCGCAGGCACTGCCGGGCTCGCCCGTCGCCGGGGCCTTGGGGACCTGGACAGGGAGGACGCTGGGGCATCGAGGCCGCGTCTCTCCTCGGGCAGAGTCGCAGGGGGCTGCGGTGACCGTCTAGAGGCCAAGGCCGGGTAGCTGGACCCCGGTCCCGCGGGAAGCCTCGACGAACGGCCCCCGCCCCGAGGCCGAAGCGTGATCCGTACTGCGGGTCCCGCCACTCGGGCTCCTGACCCCGGCGGACCCGGCGGAGAGTGGGGGCGGGGCGGGGCGGGGGCACGGAGGGAGGGAGGGCCGGCTAAGCCCGGGGCTGGCGGCGGCCGGGGGGGGGGAGTGGGAGGAGGAGGGAGCGGCAGCCCCGAGGGCGTGGCCCACCTTTGACGGACAGGCGCTCTGACTACTTCACCGAGGAGGGTCCTGAAAGAAGGCCGGCTGAGCCAATGGGCACGCCCGAGGCATTCCGGGCCGCCTTCGCCAGCAGCCAATGAGCGTGCGGAGGGCGGGGCCTCCCCGGGCTCCGCCGTGCCGCCGCCTCCTCTACCTCCTCCTCACCAGCGCTAAAGCCGGGACTGGACCGAGCGGAGTTGTGCGTGTCGCCGAAGGGGGGTGGGCCGGGGGAGGGGAGGTTCGTTCCGCGGAGCTGCAGCCAGAACCGGGTGAGGCTTCTCCCCGCTGTCTTTCCTGTCGAGGGCCGCGGAGGGTGGGGGTGGCTGGGAGCAGCGCAGCCTCCGGAGGAGGAGGCGGGGGCGACAGGGGAGGCGGAGATGGGTGAGCGCAGCCTCGGGAGCCTCCCACCGACCCGGGCTTAGCAGCCCGCGGCGGCCGGCGTCGCTACTGCTTGCTGCGTCGGGGCCTCGGGGTGCGCTGGGGGCCGCGCTCATGTCCCGGGCGGCTTCGCGTGCGGCCCGAGTGCTGAGCGAGCGCGGGCGCGGCCGGGCGGGCTGGGTGAGGCGTACGCCGGGGCGAGGGGCGCGGGGGCCTCGGGGCGCGGGCGGCGGCGGCCGGAGGTCGCGGGGTGTTTTCCTTTCTGTGCTGCGGGCCGGGGAGGGGCCCGTTGGTCCTCGGGCCTGGGGTCGGCCTCCCACCCTGTCTGCCTGACCGAGACCCCAAGTTTTCGATGGCGAGGGCCACCGCCTGAGTCTGGCTTGGTCCCCTTCGTCGCTGGTCTCCTCCCCGGCGCTGTGCTGCGCGGCTCTTGCTCCTCACGTATTGTTTGGCTGGGTCTCTAATGGCGGACGGGGAGGCAGCGCTGCCGGTCGCGGACTGCAGGGGGGGCAAGCCTCGGGCCCAGGGCAACTGCTTGGGGCAAATATGAGCAATATCGGCCCAGCGCCGAGGTGAACTGTTTCTTACCTGGGAATTGGTGCTGAGTTTGGCTGGAATGACGGTGGGTGGTAAGATTTGAGAGGGGAGTGCAAGTCCCTTGCTGGCGTCGAGGCAAGGTTTGCCCCCCCCCCCCCCCCCAGGAGCAGGTTTGATGCCCTAAGGTCCGTCCCTTCCTCTGTGGATTGTGGTTTTCACATTGATTTTGGTCCCAAATAAATATTTCATTTCACTTGGATAGGAGTGGGCAGTTTTGCGTGGGTTGGGGGTAATAATAGAAGGGCCGAACCTCCTTGACCTCTTAGTCCCTTCTCTGCCTCCTCCTGGTGAAATAGGCTTGGTGCTTCTACCAGATTGGATGTTCATCCATTTTTTTTTTTTTCTCCTTCTTCTTTTTTCACCCCCTCTCTTATCCCAGGACCAGGAATTTCATTCAACCCTATCTGGTGTATCTTTGGCAGAAAGTGAGGAAAACACCATTGTGAGTCCTTTGCTTCTAATTTGTTGCTTAATACAGAGGACATCGTCAGGTTATAGGGGTTCAGTATGGGACTTGGTCCTCCTGGTTGTTTTCAGGGGGAGGAGCCTTCTCTTGGGTGGCAGCTGCTCTCGGGGAGAAGCCCTAGTGATGCCTGGTGAGGCAGCTGGGAGTGGGCGCTGCTGTTTCCACCGCTGCAGACATCGCTCCTGCTGCTGCAATACCAACCTCAGCAACCAGACGACGGGCTTCTGCAGCTGCTCACGTTACCGGGGAGGAGGGGTGTTGTGAAGGAGGGCATATTTCTGGTGCCCTCTAGAGTTGTAAAGTGGGAATTAACGTTATGTCGTTTGAAGTGCAGGCAACCATTTTTTTTTTTTTTTACATTTTTTTTCTTGTCATGATGGTTAATTGAGCTAAGTATTGGACAACTAGAGAGAGCTGCCTTTTTTTTTTTTTTTTTGGCCTGACTTGAATGACAAAATTTGACCCTTACAGTGGATGTTTTTCTAGAATTTTTTCCATGTCCTTGGTTAAGAAATGACACGCTATCTGCTCTTTGCATCTACTGTTTGAGCTCATCAAGTGCTGCTCAGTCCTGTGTAGTCCTCTACTTAGACTTTTCATCTCTGATGTTGACTAACCTTCGACTAAGTCACACTTTTTTTTTTAATTTCTAAAAATTTTTATTGTGTGTGAGTGCATGATATGTTCATGTCAGTACATACGCCACAGCACCAGTGGGTATGTAGGTCAGGACAACTTTTGGAGTTGGTTCTACCCTTTGATGTTCACAGGGTTCTGTGGATCCAACTCAGGTTGTTAGGCTCATGCAGGAAGCACCTCTATTCACTCAGACATCTTGCCATCCCTGCCACTTGTTGTAGGGTCTGATGTATTCCAGGTTGACCTTGAACTTTTTGTTGCATAGCCTAGGATGACTTTGAACTTGTGATCCCTCTGTCTCAACTTCCCAAGTGCTAGAATTAGAGGCAGGTGCCCCCTTGCCAGTCTTATGTGGTACCAGAACTCAAACCAATGCTTCCTGTTGACTAGCAAGCACTACCAACTGAGCTACATTTCTAGAGCCCAAGGCACCTGGTGTTGTAATGTGTATACTTTTAAAGGTGTGTTATAAGTATAGGTACTTATGGTTTCTCTGGATGTATTTTTTTATGTGTATGATTATTTTGCCTACATGAATGTATGTGTATCATACATGTTCCTGGTGCCCAAGGATGCCAGAAAAAAGGATATTGGATCCCTTGGAACTGGAGATGATTGTGAGCCACTTGTGTGGGAACTAGAAACTGAACCCCACAAGAACAAGTGCTTTTAACTGCTGAACCATCTCTCCAACCCAATATTAAACATTTTTAACTTGTATTAAGTAATTTAATCCACAGGAGAATTTGTAGAATAGCTGATACTTCTCTTTCTGGATATGTTTTTTTTGTTTTTTTTTTTTTAATTTGTTTATTTATTATGGACACAGTATTCTTCCATGGGGTATGCCTGTATGCCAGAAGAGGGCACCAGTTCTCATTAGAGATGGTTGTGAGCCACCAGGTGGTTGCTGGGAATTGAACTCAGGCCCTTTAGAAAAACAGCCAGTCTTCTTAACCTCTGAGCCATCTCCCCAGCCCCCTGAATACTGTTTTTACTCTGAATTTGCTGAGGAGCAAATTGGCATAGAAAGATACTGGGACGTATTTAATAAAGCAAGCTTTGAACTTACACAATGTGATGACAGCCTAACATCAGCAACTGTACTGTGCTATTAAGTTCTCAGGTCGAGGATCTCACATTTGAAGCTGAGTCAAAATAATCTTTTCCTGCTTGGAAGTAGAAACATATAAAAGGACTTGAACCCTGCCTGAATTCTTTCTTTTTTAAAAAAAATAGAGAATGCTAGGCAGTGGTGCATACCTTTAATCCCAGTATTCAGACTGAGGCAAGCAGATCTCTGAGTTTGAGGCCAGCTTTGTCTATAGAGTTGCAGGACAGCCAAGGCTACACAGAGAAGCCCTGTCTTGGGTTTGGGGTGGGGAACCTGGACCAAACCAGAAAAGGGGGGGAGAATGGTAGCCAACAATTAGCATTTATTTATTTATTTACTTTAGGCTAGGATTTTGGCTTGGGCTGGCCTTTAGTTCATTGTGTAGCACAGGAGGTACTTGGGCTGTTCTTTCTGCCTCTGTTTCCTAATTGGTGGGGTTGCAGGCATGTGTTTAATTTAGATTTTTTTACTACCTCATTTCAAAATCAAGAATCTGTTTGTATCAATATAATTTTTTGCAATATATGTCCACACCTGTCTGAAAATTTGAAGGAATGTTATATTATTCGAGACAAGGTTTTACTTTGTAGACCAATATGGCCCTAAACTCAGGAGTGATTCACCTGTCTCAGCCTTCCAAGTGCTGGCATTGCAGATATTCACCACGATGCCTGGCTAGAATATAGTAAACCTCTAAGGAATTAAGTCATTCAGATACTGCATTTCAGGACCTTTCAAATTGATGATGTTTATCATATTGTCACGAAAGAGAAAAAGAACCTCCCCCACCCCCCTGTTTCTTAGTTGTGGGTTTTTTGTTTGGTTGAGACACTCTTGCTATGTATACGTAACTCAGGCTGGCCTAGAATTTGCAGCAATTCTCCTGCCTCAGTCTTAATGCTAGGATTACAGGTGTGTGCCACCTGACATGGCCTGATTTTGTCTCAGTCCTTTTTCAGTCACAGAAGCTGACATAACATTTCCAGCTTGCATGATAAGAGCTTGTCAGACCATAGATTTGTGTAACTGGACTAATTTTTGTAGGCTTTTACTCTATTTTGCTTGTTTGAGGTACAGAAGTATGCTTCAAACTGTGTTACTGTGACAAAGTGAATTTTTGCATCTAATATGCTCTGGTATTACTGTCGTAGAAAAAATGTGACTGAAACACTGTAACTCTTTGTTGTCAAAAGATGTGTAGGCTGGGTGTGGTGACACTTGCCTGTAATCCTAGCACTTAGGGAGGCAGAGGCAGGAGGATCTTTGTGAGTTCGAGGCCAGCCTGGTCTACAAAGTGAGTCTAGAACAGTCAAGACTACACAGAAACCCTGTCTTGAAAAAAAAAAAAAAGCATATCAGTTTAAAAATGAAGTTTTAATACTTGCACTTTTGTTAAGACTGCAGAATAAAATATTTGTTAAACACTAAAAACCTAATTGAGTTTGAAAATTGATTTAAGAAGTACAATCACTTGATCTCATGGTGTGATTTGCTTTTTATTTTATTTTGATTTATTTATTTATATTATTTTTTTTGAGACAGGGTTTCTCTGTATAGCCTTGGCTATCCTGGACTTGCTTTGTAGACCAGGCTGGCCTCGAACTCACATCGATCCACCTGCCTCTGCTTCCCAAGTGTTGGAATTAAAGATGTGCACCACCACGCCCGCCTCTTTATTTTATTTTGAGACAGGAGTGTCTTAGCTTGCTTTTCTGTTGCTGTGATAAAACATAGGGGGAAAAAAAACAGTTTAAAGGCGGAAAGAGATTGTTTGTTTTATACTTCCAGGTCATAGTTTATCATTGAGGGAAGTCAGGGCAGGAACTCGAGCAGGAACCTGGAAGCAGGAACCATGAAGGAATGTTGCTTGCCTTGCTGGATTGTTCCCCCCACTTCCTTCTTCTCTTCTCTCTCTCTTTTTTGACAGAATTTCAATATGTACCCACTTAGCTTCCTGTGTAGACCAGGCTTCGCTCATACTCACAAGAGATATGCAGGCCTCTGCTTTTGCTTCCAAAGTGCTACTGAAGAGTGTGTTGTATACCTGACTCAGCTAGTTTTACACAGCCTAGGCCTCTGCCATGAATAGTGTTGCCTAGAGTGGGCTGGCTCCTCTCACATCAGTCATAAGTCAAGACCGTTCCTCAATGACATGGCACAGCACATCTGATATGGGTAGCCCCCTTTTTTTGGATACTTCTTAGATGATTCTGGGCTTTGTCGCATTGATAGCTAAAACTAGTTAGGATACTTCGTTCATTGTCCACTTGACAAACAAACATATCACCTTTAAGCCATAGCTTTTCAATTCTTTCCTTGTTTCTAAGATCTCATGTTAATATCATAAAATATTGTCCAATTTTTGAAGTCATGCACGCTTTAAAAATTTCTAATATTTTAAAATTTTTAAAGTTCAAAGTCTCTTAACTGTGGGCTCTATATAATCAAAAACAATTAGTAGTCTTTCTTATTCTCAGTGGGAGGAACTGCATTTATACTCAGTTCAAAGCAAACCCCAAATCCAGCAGTATAAACCCAAATTCTGAAGCTCAGTGTCTGGCATCTGAGGCTCAGACATCTTCTGGGCTCCAAAAGCCTGGCAGTTTACCTCTTCAGCTGTGTCATCCATTAGCACATGTAACTTGTCTTGTAGGCTGGGACCAGTTCTGTTTCATTCACACTTGTATTGTTCTTAGAATGCCTTACACCATGGATTTCTGACATCTTAGTTCTCTACTGCAACTGTGACTTTATTTTCATTGATTGCCTCTCCTGTTCTGTGGTCATAGACTCTGCCTCTGCCTCATGGTACCAGGCCCCTGCCACTCTCCATGAGCCCCTCAATCCTGTAACTTTTATGCCTTCAATACCAGTACAGGTTAAGAAGCAGCCTTGGTGTCAGGTCATATCGACCTCCCCCTCCCCCACCTTCTGTATGCTGACACTGAGGAAATAATCGCCTCAAAGATTTCACTTTAGTGATACTGGCCTTTGTATTCATCACAGATGATTATTCAGCCTTAGCTTGCCCGGAATCACAAAATGATAATTGAAAATACAACACAAAGCCAGGTTTAGTGGTGCATGCCTTTAATACCAGCACTCGGGAGGCAGAGGCGGGCAGATCAGTGTGAGTTCAAGGCTGGCCTGGTCTACAAAGCAAGCCCAGGGCAGCCAGGGCTACACACAGAAAAAACCAAACCAAACCAAAAATCAAAAGAAACAACAAAAAAAAAAAATAAAAAAGAAAAAAATGAAAATATAACACAAACAATCCTTGCTTCCCTCTGAAACTTCAGACAAGCCAAATTTCTCAGCATTTTTATCTTCCAAGCTCCATTTGAAATAGCCCATTCATTAAGCACTGGTTTGCAATGGCTTTCAGACTCAAAGTTCGGAATTCTTTCACAATCCTTCAGCCAAATATTCCAAAAGCATAAAAAACCGAATAGTCAGGTTCATCATAGCTATAGCCTCACTCCTGATACCAGATTAATTTCTACTTTGCTGGTTTTTTTCTTTTTTTCTTTTTTCCCCCTGTAGTAAAACACTTACCAAGAGCAACTTTGAAGAAGAAAGGATTTGTTTGGCTTATACTTGAAGGACACAATCCATCATTGATGGAAGTTGGGGCACAGACTGGAATCAGAAACCATGGAGGAACAATGCTTCCTTGCTCACTCTTTGGTTTACTCACAGGCTCATGTTTATCTAGTTTTCTTTTTCTTTGGTTTTTCAAGACAGGGTTTCTCTGTGTAGATTTGACAGTTCTGGAACTCAGTGTGTAGACCAGGCTGGCCTCAGAACTGACAGATCCACCTGGCTGTGTCTCCCATGTGCTGGGATTAAAGGCATAGCCACTTCCCCACCCTCCCCCCCCCCCCCCCCCCCCCACTATATAGTTTTCTTATACAGCCTGGGCCTACCTGCCCACATTGGACTGGGGCCTCCCATAGCATTCATCAGCCAAGACAATTCTTCCGACACGGCACAGGCCAATCTGCTTTGAACAGTCACTTAACTATGATTACTCTAGAACTGACTAGGACACAGGGTATTATTATGTCCATATTGGCCTTAGCCTCCCTCCCAAGTACTAGTTTGTTAGGTAGGATTTTTCTATTCTAAGTTCCTAACAGTCCATTGAAAATTAGAGGTAATAATTTCTTCTTTCTTGGCCAAGAATAAGCCTTTCTTCATGGCTATACTTGTGTGTGTGTTGTATACATGTACTTCTGGTTGTGTGTACATGTTGATGTTGGGTATCTTTCCCAATTGTTCTCCATCATAGGCTTTTTTTTGTTTTTGTTTAAGATTTATTTATTATTATGTATACAATGCTCTGACTGCATGTACACCTGTAGATCAGAAGAGAGCATCAGATCACACTATAGATTTCATCATAGTTTTTTGAGGCAGTCTTTCTTTCATTCTTTTTGGGTAGGGTGGTGATTGTGTCCCATAAAGATTATGCTTAAAATTTAGTGTGGGATCTTTGTAAAAGGTATTAACTGGATGTGATGGTACACACTTTTAATGCCACAACTTGGAAGCAGAGGCAGGTGGGTCTCTGAATTCAGTGTTGGCCTGCTACATTTAGGCTAGTCAAGGCTCCATTATGAGTCCTTGTATCAAAATACAAGATAGGTGTTCTTTAGAGCCTAAATTTGTATTTACTTAATACAAGTGGTTCTTTTATTTTTCTTGGAAGCTTCCCCCTCCCCCAGCCCCCTCAGTGTTTCTCTGTGTAATTGTCCTGGCTGTCCTGAAGCTCTTTTGTAGACCAGGTTGGCCTCTGTCTTCCAAGTGCGCTACCACATGCACCTAATACCTTTTGGGTTTTGAAAAATTACTCTTTATCATTTTCTGTGTATGGGTGTTCTGCCTTCATGGTATGCTTGGTACCCGTGGAGGCCAGAAGGCGGGTACTCGATTCTATGGAGCTGGACAGTTAATGTGCTGGGACTGGAATCTGGGTCCTCTGGCAGAGCAGCCTAGTGTATATAACTGCTGAGCCATTTTACCAGCGCCCGACCCCCACCCCCTAGGGCTGTCTTATGTTTAAAATGTTTTATGTTCACTTTTAACCGAAATGTACTAACAAGGCTTTCTGGCAGTTCTGGTTGTTTGAGAATGTGGATGGGGCAAAGGGACTGGTATGTGGAAAGATTGAGGTATAAGACGGTTGGGATTTTTGCTTAACTTTATTGCCAGTATTTAAAAGCTTCTATAAAAACCTAAAAGGAAAGGTTCAGAGAACTTACAGAGGGCCCTGCAGGGTGGTACTGTAGAGGGGGCAGGGGGCTCTTTTGCTCTTTCTGATTCTCTAGATTCCCCCACCTCCACCCCACCCAAGACAGGGTTTCTCTGTGTGTCCTTGGCTGTCCTGGACTCGCTTTGTAGACCAAGCTGGCCTCGAACTCTCAGTGATCCACCTGCCTCTGCCTCCCGAGTGCTGGGATTAAAGGCATTGGTCACCACACCCGGTTCTAGATTTCTTTTATAGTCTTTAAAATACCATTTATAGCCAGGTGTGGTGATGCACACCTTTGGTCCCAGGGCTTGGGAGGCAGAGGCAGACTGATTCCTGTGATTTCTAAGGCCAGCCTGGTCTACAGAGTAAGAGTAGGACAGTCAATGCTACACAGAGAGACCCTGTTTCAAAAAACCTGCCGCCCCCCAAAACAAACAAACAAACAAACAAACAAACAAACAACCCACAAAACGACAACAAAAAAAACAAACAAAAAATTTATATAAACTGTTAAGGGTATATGCCAAATGGAGTTTTATGGACAGCTTTAGCAAAGTGATGCTAATTAAAGGATCTTGAGGACTCCCAGCTTAGACCTGACTAATGAGAAACATACAAGGAACCTGTGACTTGCAATCTGACATGGAAGGTTCATGAGTCAACCTGTGGGATCGGATGCCGTCTTTAGACAGACGGCATGAGAACTAAGCTGCGTCCGAGGTCTCCTGCTGGTGCTAGGGGAGCCCTTCGCCACATTTGCTCACAGATTTTTCTGTGCTAATTTTTGAGTGGAGTATTGAGAAGCTTCCATATATTTGTTTTTCTCTTAATTGGTCAGTGTGCCCCCCCCCCATATAGTTAATTATCATAAACTTTTTCTTTTGAAAATTCCTGTGACATTTTCAAAAATATTTATTATTACTTAAAGTTTTTTAGACTTATTTTTATTTCATGTGTACAAATGTTTTGCCTGCATGTTATGTGTATACACCATGTGTGTGCCTGGTGTCTAAATGTAACGTACACATACATGCACATGCACATGTATCATAAGTACAATTTTTTAAAAGTCTATGATTCTTCATGTCTTGAGCTTTTTAAAAAATGTTTTTTGAATACCAGACGTTGTGGTGCATGCCTGTAATCCCAGCACACGGGAGGCAGAGGCAGGCAGATCATTGAGTTTGAGGACAGCCTTGTCCAAGGTGAGTCCAGAACAGCCAAAGCTACACAAAGAAACCCTGTGTCCAGGAAAAAAAAATTTTTTTTGAGTCAGGATTTTGTGTGTGTGTGTGTATCCTTGTTATGAAAAGTCTGTAGACCAGGTTGACCTCAAACTCAGAGGTACACCTATCTCTGCCTCCTGAGTACTGAGATTAAAGACGTGAACCACCTTGAACTTCTATCTTGTGACTTCTGCTACCTGAGTGTGAACTACAGGTGTGAGGTATACCAGGTTTATGTTGTACTGGGGATTGGATTTAGGGTTTTATCCATAGGAGGTGAGGACACTTTTTTTTTTTAATAAAAAAATAAGTTTAAATATTTTACATTATTTTACATTCCCATCAGTGCCAATGGGATTTGATCCCCCCCCCCATTCTTTTCAGTAACTAAAATAAATTAGATGTGTTTTAATAATGTAGTAAACATTACATTATGGAACATTTTGAAGGATATACCCTAAATAGAATAAAGAGCTTGAATATTTACTTCATGGTAGTTATTCAAAGAAATGGCAGTTGACTTGAAATAGATAAGATTCTTTGCTGCCTTCTGTGTTAGAGACTAAATTCAGGTGGCCATGCGTGACACTAAGCACCAGCAAGTGCCAGTCTTGCTGGTTCCTTTGCATAGTTTTTTGAGATAGGTATTAAAATGCATCTCAGGATGGCCTGAAACTCTTACTTAGTTTCCAGAGTTCTGAGAGACACCAGGCTTCCAAGTTGAGATTTCTTGGTTTCATATATTTGCCTAATGGCTTATAATGTTGGACCGTCTTTTGATTTGGTTATTGGTCACTGGTGTTTCTCCTGGCAGTGTTTTATTTAAGTACACCATGGAAGTTGTACCTATATCTACCTATCCTACCTGCATTTCCATGATGGTTTTTGATTTGGAGGTATTTTCCCTCTGCATTGTCTTCATTTTCTTGGTAATGTTCTTTGTGAAAATATTGTAAACCTTGAACAGTCTATTATGTTTTTTATTTGTGCTTTTGATATCCCCAAAAAAATGAACGACAAATCCAATGGCATGAAGTTTTTTTTCCCTAAGAATTTTTCAGTTGGTTTCTATTTAGACTTTGGTTCTTTCTGAGATTTATTTGTATATTGTATATGGTATAAATAAAGGAACAATTTTTTTTTTTTTAAGTTTCCTCCCCCCCCCCCCTTTCAGGTCATCTTTCTAGTTTTGTTTCTATATGTGAAAGAAACCACATGACTGGCTGTAATTATTTCACTTAACATGATTTTGTCTAGTTCATTTTCCTGTAAATAACAGGATCTCATGTTTTTTATACTCTTTGTATACCATATTCTTTATCCATAAGGACCTTTGAGTCTTTCTTTTTGTTGTTTTTTTGAGACAGGGTCTCTCTGTAGTCCTGGCTATCCTGGAGTTCAGTATACAGACCTGACTGGTCTCCATCTCACTAAGATCTCCTTACTTTGCCTCCCAGTGATGGTGTTAACACTATTTATCATCATGCCTCGCAAAGATTACAATAAGTTACCTATAATATGTTTGCCAGAATTATATATCTAGGTAATTCTGGATTCAAAAAGAGAGTTTGGAATTGTGTATTTCAAGGCAGGGTTTCTCTGGGTAGCCCTGGTTATCCTGGAACTCACTCTGTAGACCAGGCTGTCCTCAAACTCAGAGATCTGCTTGCTTCTGCTGGGATTAAAGGCTTATGCCACTACTGCCTCTCGCTCCATTTTCATTGCTTTAGGGAGATGTATAAGAGTGTTTGTAAAAAATACAGTTTTTAAAATTACCCATTCCTGCGCCCAAATAATGACACAGAGATCTATTACATTAACTAATAATCTGGGCAGATACTCACTCACTTATTCTAACCCGTCTACACTAGCCTGCCTACTTCTCAGCCACCTGCCCCATGCTACTTGCCATCCCAGTCTCACCCTGGCCACTTCTGTTCCATCTTTGTCCTCATTCCTTCGTGGCACTCCTCATGGCTCCTTCTTGGGCTATTTTGAAATGTTGGTTGAATTCATAAGTAAAGCTATCTGTCCTAATCTTATTTTTTGCTGAGATGTTTCTGATTACTGACTTAATCAACTTGTCTCTTTTAGATCTACTCAGATTTCATAGTTTTCCATTGTGTGGATTTTAAGGATTTAAAATTTTTTATCTTTGTTATCCAGTTTGGCATATAATGAATTGCTCATGGCATACCTTAAAAATTGTATTTGGGTAAAATTAATAGTGATATCCCCATTTTTATTTGATATTTCTTCTTAGTATATAGTACTTTTTAAAAAAAAGTATGGTTTACTTTTCTCTCTAAAGAACCAACCTTTGCTTGTGTTTTTTCTATTTTAACATTTCCACAGCACCTTTTGCTTTTGTTTGTTGCTTTTTTGTGTGTGTGTGTTGCTGGTTCTTTGTTCCTTATGATTTGAGAAGACTTTTTCTTCTTTTTTCTGTTTTTGTTTTAGTAGACAAAGCTTTATGTAGCACAGGCTGACTACTGCATAGCCTAAGATGACCTTGAACTTGTTTTAAAAAGTCCCACCTCTACCTCTGGAATGCTGGGATTATTGTACCTGGTGGCACTGTATCGGTGTTTGTGGTCCTGGGGATAGAGCCTGGGGTTTCCTGAATGCTAAGCAAGAACTCTTACATCTTTATCTGATATTTGCATTGACTGATATACTTCCAGAATAGTGTTAGCTAGTGCTAGTGCAAGATAATTCTCTTTAGTTTTTCAAGACAGGGTTTCTCTGTGTATGTAGCCTTGGCTGTCCTGCACTCACTTTGTAGACTACCTCCTCAGTGATCCACCTGTCTCTGCCTCCCAGGTGCTGGGATTAAAGATGTTTGCCCACACACCTGGCTAGTAAAAAATAATTCTTGTCATTCTCTAAGATATTTTAAATATATTCTATTATATTTGCTCTATTTTGTTTTGATATATGTTTTAAAACTCATTTTTCTATTTTATTAGGAATTGGGTTGTTTTGTTTTGTTTTTGTTTTTTTGAGACAGGGTTCTCTGTGTAGCCTTGGCTGTCCTAGATGCACTTTGTAGACCAGGCTGGCCTCGATCTGCCTCTGCCTCCCGAGTGCTGGGATTAAAGGCGTGCGCAACCACGCTTGGCAGGAATTGTTAATTTTAAATTGATTATATTAACTGAAAACTGTAGCAGATACCACAAGCACATTAGCTGATATTCTTTTGATGTAGAGAATTTATCTTAGCTTCCTATAATTCTTTTATGGTATTTATTAAGCTTTTAGGTACGCTTCTAAAGAGGAAAGTTTACTTTTTTCTTCTTTTAGGTTTGAGACAGGCTTTCAGTCTGGTAGGCTTATAAGTGAGAAGATGATATATATATTTAGTTTAGTTTAGTTTAGTTTGAGACAGATTCTCACTCTGAAACCCATGCTGGGCTTGAACTCAGGTCTCATACAGTTAAGCGAGTTATGGACAATTGATAGCTAAATATGAGTGATAGTAAAGCACCTGAAATTAAATTACCTCCTGCTTATGGTACATATAGCAACAAAACATTACTGTATTCTTAAACCGGAATTGTCTTTAACAAGAGATTGAAATTAATGGGAAAATATACAGTCAGTAACTGCAGCTGAAGTCTCATGGTACATAGCTTTACTTATTATGACACTAAAGAGATAGAATAAGATTTAGAATGAAGATCTTCCATTCATAAAGTCATGGGATGATTTTATGAATCCTCAGTTAGAGGGAATATTGAAGTTTATCTGTATTTCCACTGTAGTGCTGGCAGCACTGTTGAACACTCGCTGTATTCAGCTCTCACTGTAAACCGTTGCTTTCTTCACCAGTTAACAGTTGTTCAGTTTATACT
Source organism: Acomys russatus (assembly GCF_903995435.1). Classification (NCBI taxonomy): domain Eukaryota; kingdom Metazoa; phylum Chordata; class Mammalia; order Rodentia; family Muridae; genus Acomys; species Acomys russatus. The sequence goes on from NC_067154.1 coordinate 107,932, forward strand.
TTTCAACTATGTTAATGGAATTAAGTTTCTCATCATCAATCACACATATTTCTATTGGTATTTCTTTTCTTTTTTTGTTATTTTGAGACAGGGTTTCTCTGTGTAGCTGTAGCTGTATTGGAAGTTAGTTCTCTAGACCAGGCTGGCTCAGGTCAGCTCTGACTGTCACTGCTTCCCGAGTGCTGGGGTTATAGGCATGTGCCTCCACTGCCTAGCAGCTATCTCTGTTTTGTTGTTGTTTTCAAGACAGCGTTTCTCTGTGTAGCCTTGGCTGTCTTGGGCTCTTTTTGTAGACGAGGCTGGCCTTGAAGTCACAGCAATCCGCCTGCCTCTGCCTCTTTGAGTGCTGGGATTACATGCATGGGCCACCATTCTAGGGTAGCATATGTCTCCAATCAGTACATTGGTGTTTGTCTCTGTAACCCTGTGAAACTAGGTACAGAGCTCCAGAATTGGCAGCCATTCAGCTATTGCTCAGACTTAGTGGGTCACAAATGCCGAGAAAGACATGCTTTGTGAAGTGTCACCCTTCCTGAGGCTTGGGAATGATTCTTGAATTATTTGAAGGATCTCCTAAGTTTTTGTTTTCTTTTTCAAGTTGGAATATTGTTCCTGTTCCATACAAACATGCTGCTCTTCAGTTTCATTAACTGCGGACATGTCAGTCATCCAGTCAGTGTGCTTATAATTCCTTAGGCTGCTGCTATTATTATTACATATTACATATTATTACTATGTATTATATATTGTTGTTATTATATTCAGAACGTCCCTTTGGCTATCCATTAGTCCTCTAAATAGATATTCTTAAAATTGCTCAAAGCATTCTGGTTTTTTTCCTTCCAGAGGGTATGTAGTTGTTCTTTGCGTGAACTTGTCTGGTTTCTGTGGAATTCCCATAACTTCTATGGGCTATGGCTAAATCATTGTAGCTTTATTGCTGTTTTGTTTTGTGTTGTACTTTGGGTTTTGTTTGATTGTTTTTACTTTATTTATTTATTTTTTGTTTGATTGTTTTTAAACTAGGTTTCACTGTATAGTCCTGGGTGTCCTTGAACTTCCATTGTAAATAGGCTGGTTTCAGACTCATGGGAATCTGCCGTCTTCTCTTTCCTGCATGCTGGTGTTAAAAATGGGGTGGGCCCAACCAACCCAATTTTCTTGCTATTGCTTTAAATTCATAGACTTCTTGGTAGTACTTCATTCCTTGTCACTTGTTGAGGGCTGTGATCTGCTCAGAGATTGTCCTGCCCTGTCAGGATCTCAGTCTTTCAGCAAGGGTGCTAGCATCCCAAGTGCTGTCTCAGCTGTACAGCTTACTTACCAAGGAATACTTCACTTCCCAAAAGAGGAGCTCACCTCTACACACCAAGTAGAGAAGGTTTCTACTTAACTCATTCTTTCCCTAGTCATTAGCTGACTTCTGAGGCCTGAATGCCTAAGCCAGACTGTGCCCTGTTGTACTTTGTAACTACTGGTGCTATGGCCTCTTGCCAGCATGTGATAGGTTCTAGGGTTACAGATGTGTGCTTTTGCCTCTGGTTTATGCCATGCTAGGGTTCTGAACCCAGGATTTTATGCATGCTAAGTAAACAATGTACATATGAGCTACATCCCGAGACCTCATTATGATTTAAAAAGAAACTAAATTTATAACCAAATAGTGTACCATGGTGGTTTACACCTGTAATTCTAGCACATGGGAAGATAAGACAGGATGGCCACAGTTCAAGGCTAGCTTGAGCTATATAGTGAATACCTGGCCAGTTAGGACTGCTTAGCAAGGCCCTATTTCAAACATAAAAGCCAAGGATCCCCTCCACCCTCGTAATTTTAGCTTAAAAAACAAAACCAAAATCAAACAAACAAACAAAAAATCAAATGAAAATCATGTGATCCAGAAATTAGGAAAATGATAAACAGTGAACACCCTACCCTGTCACCAGTTAGTCAAAGCGATAATTAAAGTTCTCTCTCTCTCTCTCTCTCTCTCTCTCTCTCTCTCTCTCTCTCTCTCTCTCTCTCTCTCTCTCTCTCTCTCTCTCTCTCTCTCTCTCTCTCTCTCTCCATCCATCCATCCATCCATCCTATTAGCTCTTTGTATTTTTTTATTTTAAGCCAGCCTTTTAAGATGTACATAACCAGGGTTTGGGGTGATGGCTCAGATGAGAAAATGTTTGCTGCACAAATATGCAAGCATGAGGGCACCTCACTTTGAGCACACACATAAGAAGCTGTGAGTGGTAGTGTGTGTTTGTCATCCTAGCAGTGGAGAGACAGAGACAGCAGGATCTGTGGAACTTGTTAGGCAGGCAGTCTAGTCAAATCGGTGAGCTCTAGGTTAAGTGATAGACTGTCTTAAAGCACTGAGGTAAGAAGTGTTAGAGAGATGATTTAGTGGTTAAGAATGCTTCTTGTTTTTCCAGAGGCCCTGAGTTTGTTCCTTGCAACCACGTTGAGCCTGTAAGTCCTGCTTCAGAGGATCTGATGTCTTCTTTTGGCCTCTGTGGGTAGCTGCACACATGTGGCATGTATTCAGTACACTTAAACTGAAATAAAAATTAATATTAATTTAAAAAGTTACGGTAAAGAACTATTAAGGGATAAATGTATATTGACTTCTGGCCTTTGCACATATGTGCATGCCGAGCCTATGTATATGCATGCACACTCATGAATATGTGTCTATACATATACAAAAAAATACCCGTATTCCTCAATCAGCTAGCTTTCTCTGTAAAAATAAAAATGTTGTCTATAAATCACCTCAACTTTCATACTCCTGTCATGTCTACAAATCTACTTACAGTGCATGCTCTCCATTTTTGCCCCTCTACATGGTCAACTGATCTCATTTCTGCCTTTTCCAGCCCCCTTTTGTCTCTTAAAATCTCAAGTTTTCTTGAAAATTAGTAATGCTGCCTTTGACTATGAACATCTCCATGTGTTCAAGAACTTTGTTCTAGTATTTGTTTTTGTTTTTCTTTTTTGACTCTGGCTTCTTTTTGGCTTCAGCATAGGTAGACATTATGGTAGGCATGCAGAGCTGGGTGTGCTGGTTCTTGCTGTAAACTGAGTACTTGAGGCTGAAGCAGGAGGATTGCTGTGAGTTTGAGACTAGATGGGGTTATGGAGTGAGATCCTGTCTAAAAAACAGAACAGATGAACAGAAATGGTTGGATGTAGCAGAGCATTGAAAGGCCCTGGACTCTTAACTGAAGTTAAGAGGCTTGTGCATTCATACTATCGACATGGACAAATTTGCTTCTCTCAGTTACAATTTTTCAAATGCACACACACACATGCATGTATTACTACTTTTATGTGTAAACTGTCCATATATATGCCTGTTGCTCATGGAGGCTAGAGGAGGCCATCTGATTCCCTGGAACTGGAGTAACAGATATTGTGAACTACCATGTGGGTGCTGGGAATTGGACCTAGATCCTCTGCGAGAACAGCCAGTACTCTTAATTGCCAAGCCACCTCTCCAGTCCTTAAGCTACAATTTCTTCCTCCGAGTTTCTCTGTAATTCCAGCTTCCCTGAAACTCACTCTGTAGACCAGGGTATCCTTGAGCTCATAGATCAGCCTGTCTACGCCTCCTGAGTGGTGGGATTAAAGGCGTGAGCTACCACCACTGGGCCTTTCTGTTTTGTTTTTAATTTAAAATGATAAGGTTTAATGTGTAGTTCTGGCTGGCCTGGAACTTTATGTGAAAGCAGGTTGACCTAGAACTTGAAGAGCTCCATCTGCTTTCCCTGGAATTAAAGGCCTGTACCTTGTGTGGCCTGCAGTTTCTTAATCATTAACATAGTATACAAATTATACCTAGATTAAAGGTTGTTTGGGAAATTGAACCAAGAAGTAGATTATATAGGTTTCCTTGGCTGCCGCAACAAACTACCGTAAACTTGGTATCTTAAAACAACAGAAATTGGGGCTGGAGAGATTTCTCAGCAGTTAAGAGCACTAGCTACTCTCCCAGGGGTCCTAAGTTCTATTCCCAGCAACCACATGGCAGCTAACAGCTGTCTATAACTTCTCTTTCAGAGGATCTGACTCTCTCACACATATAAAATAAAAATAAATGAATTAGGGTACTGGATGGATGGCTCAGAGATTAAGAGCACTGGCTGTTCTTCCAGAGGACCCAGGTTCAATTCCCAGCACCCACATGACAGCTCACAACTGCCTATAACTTAAGTTTCAGGAGATTTGACATCCTTAAACAGACATACATGCAGGCAAAACACCAATGCACATAAAATGAAAATAAAAAAATAGAAGTAAATACATTATTTAAAAAACAATAGAAATTTAACCTTATAGTTTTTGGAGGCCAGAAATCTGGCCTGGGATCAGATCAAGGTGTCAGCAGTACCTAGGACCTGCTAACCTTTTAAAACTGGGTGGTTGTGAAAATTTAGTTAACAGTAAAAGATTTCTGAATGTCCAAGGACTAAAATTTCAATAAGTTCCAGGTAAAAATTTCATCTCAAAAAGAAAAAAACAAAAATCAAAAACAAAACAAACCAACATAAAAACCCAAAAAGGGCTGGTGTGGTGACACACACCTTTAGTCCTAGCACTTGGGAGGCAGAGGCAGGTGGATCGCTATGAGTTTGAGATCAGCCTGGTCTACAAAGTGAGTCCAGGACAGCCAAGACTACACAGAGAAACCCTGTCTCAAAAAAAAAAAGAAAAGAAAAGAAAAGGAAGATAGCTGATGTCGACTCCTTGCTTTCATATTACTGCGCTAGTTTTGGATTTTCTGTTGACACTTAAATATTTACATTTTGGGTAAACTTTATGGAGATAGTGTATCTCTAGAAAGAAAGTAGTAGTGGAAGTGTAGTGCACATTGTTACTGAGAGTTGGCTGTGTTCCTTGTTACCCTGCAGGTAACAAGGAGATGTAAAATACATGATGCTTGAGATCACAGAATGTATTACAGCATTCTCACAACAGAAAGTAAATGCATCTTTAAAAATAAAATCACATTCTCACATTTTTTTTCATTTCCCGGAACAGGTTCTTTGGAATGGACACAAGTTCAGTGGGAACATTAGAGTTGACTGATCAAACTCCTGTTTTACTGGGAAGTACAGCCATGGCAACTAGTCTCACCAATGTAGGAAATTCATTCAGTGGCCCACCCAATCCTTTAGTGTCCAGATCCAGTAAATTTCAGAACTCTCCAGTGGAGGAGGATGATGATGTTGTTTTTATTGAACCTGTACAACCTCCTCCATCTTCTGTACCTTTGATTGCTGAGCAGAGACCAGTAACATTTACGTCTTCAAAAAATGAAGAACTACAAGGAAATGATCCCAAAATTGTTTCTTCATCGAAAGAGTTGACTTCTCAAAAGGGTAGTGTAAGTGAGACAATTGTCATTGATGATGAAGAGGACATGGAAACAAATCAAGGGCACGAGAAGACTTCCTCAAATTTTATTGAAAGGAGACCTTCTGAAACTAAAAACAGAACGACTGATACAGATTTCTCTACTTCTGCTTTTTCAAGAAGTAAGGTAAATACTGGAATGGTTACTAGTGGTATTACCACAGAACCAGACTCTGAAATTCAGATTGCTAATGTTACAACCTTAGAAACAGGCGTAAGCTCTGTGAATGATGGCCAGCTAGAAAGTACTGACGGCAGAGATATGAATTTAATGATCACTCATGTAACATCGCTGCATAATACCAGCCTGGGAGATGTGTCTAACGGACTGCAGTCAAGTAACTTTGGTGTGAATATACAAACATACAGCCCGTCTTTAACGTCACAGACCAAGTCTGGAGTAGGACCTTTTAATCCTGGTAGGATGAATGTTGCAGGAGATGTATTTCAGAATGGAGAGTCTGCACCTCATCATAATCCTGGTAAGTAGTGATACTCTACTTCATACAAATGAGTGAATCTAATATTTTGTCTTTTTTTTTAATTGTAATAAAAGTATTGTTAAGTATGCAGTTATGTAGAAAATGTTTTCTGCTGACATTAAAGTTTGAAATTTTAATAAGTTGTAAAACAATGTATAGCATGGTATTTGCAAAATAGAATATTAATAGTACTATGATTTTATGCTTACTGGATTAAAAATCCTGCAAATTTAGCATTTTTTATAGATTGTTTTTTGTTTATATGTATCTGTTTTATATGTAGATTAGAACAAAAAGATAAGTAAAGTAAAATCCTTAAAAACATTATACAATAAATTGCCCTTATATTGTTCTTTTATTTTTCTGCATATTTCCCATATTTTTACTAAAGAACTAAGGTATTTTATTTCCTAACTTTTGACGAAAGCAAAACACTTTGACGAAAGTAAAAAGGGATGACTGACAGGTGAAAAGTACAGTGTTTACTATATTCAACTCAATGACTTTGAAGTCCTTATACTTTGCTTGTTCTTTCGAGGCAGGGTCTAACTAATTATGTAGCTTTGACTGGTCTGGAACTTGCTATGTAAACCAAGCTGACCTTGGACTCAGAGATCTGCTTGCCTCTTGTCTAGAAGTGCTGGGATTAAAGGTGTGCACCACCACACCTGGCTCAATGCCCATTTTTTAAAAAGATATTTTCTCCTCTATGGCGTGTTTGGGAAAAGCCTTTAAAAAAATAAAAATTCTCTCTCATGTATGTGTATTTGCACACATGCCGTATTAGTTACTTTTATATTGCTGTGTTAAAACACTAAGACTAAAAGCAGGAAGAGGGAGAAAGGGTTTATTTTAGCCTACATGTCCTGACCACAGGCCTTCATGAATGGACGCAAGGACAGAAACTTAAGAGGCAGGAGCTGATCATCCAGAGGCCTTGCAGTAGTGTTGCTTATTAGCTTACTCTTTTCTGGCTGCTCAGCCTGCTCTCCCATTCAGTCAGTAGTTAAGACTTGCATATAGGCAAATCTTATGGAGGCATTTTGTCCATTGAGATTCCCTTTTTTAAAAACTCCAGCTTGTGTCAAGTTAATATAGAAGTAGCCAGGACACAGAGTCAGGTTCTCTCTATTGTCCTGTTGATCCTGGGGCTTGTTGACAAGTGTCTGTACCTGCTGAGCCATCTCATTTCGTGATGCTTAGATTTTTGCATTTTTAAGGATCTGGTGTATAGACTCTGTTGTTTTTAGACAAAATGCCAAACATTCCATTTTACCTATAAAAATTCAGGAGCAAGATAGTGGGGCGAAAGCCTACTATCTCAGAGAGGTAGAGAGTACAGCCAGATGACCTTCCTGTTCTGCTGAAGGAAAAGCCCCTTCTTCTCTATACTGCTTTGTTTGTGTTGTTTTTGTTTTGCTTTTTGGAGACAGGGCTTTCGTAGTCCTGGCTGTCCTGGATTTGCTTTATAGACTAGGCTGGCCTCGAATTCACAGAGATGCACCTGTCCTTGCCTCCGATTGCTGGGATTAAAGGCGTGTACCACCACACCCAGCATTGAGCCTGGAGAGATGGTTAAGAGCACTGTCTGCTCTTCCAGAGGTCCTGAGTTGAATTCCCAGCAACCACATGGTGGCTCACAACCATCTATAATGTGATCTGATGCCCTCTTCTGGCCTGTAGGCATCTATGCAGATATAACATTCATCTACATAAAAATCTTTTAAAAATCAAAAAAACAAGAACAACAACAAAACAGGCAGCGCACGCCTTTAATCCCAGCACTTGGGAGGCAGAGACAGGCGGATCGCTGTGAGTTCGAGGCCAGCCTGGTCTACAAAGTGAGTCCAGGACAGCCAAGGCTACACAGAGAAATCCTGTCTTGAAAACCCAAACTCAAAACCAAACCAAACCAAGCCTTCATGTTGATGTCCGTCTTTTCTGCTACCTGTAAGTCTAGACGTCTGTCTTCCAGACTTCCTCCTATGTTTACTTCCTGTCTATTGGTTGCTTGCTTTGCCTCTTGACCTATAGTCGGCTTTATTTAATCCTTTTTACAAAATATTCTTGGATTAAAGGTGTGTACTAGGGTTGAGCAACACCACAACTAGAAACAGGTTTTTCTAGTACACAATCTCAGGGTTCACAGTGTGATTAAAATATCCTGCAATAATTCTACCGAGCCACACCCCTAGACTGAACATTTTTGACCTATGACATATTGCCATAAGGTTTTCCAAAACGTTCTTACAGGTTTATACTGTATTAGTATGTTTTTCATCGTAGTTGTTTTTATTAGTTTTATGTAAATGTGCTCAGTTAGTTTATCTTCAGTGTTAGTCTTAGACTAGCTGTTTTCTAATCATTATGGTAACAATAAAAGTATGGTATGAAGACGCAAATGACATTGATCCTCACCATTTAGAGGAATCAGTCACTTCAGTCAGGGCTACATAGTGAGACTCTGTTTCAAAAATAATTGATATTATCTGTAATTCTGAGAGTATAGTGTAGATTTTAAAATCTCTATACCATTCCTTTAAATACTTAACAGGTTTTTTTTAAAAAAAAGCTTTATTTTTATTATGCCTTATGTGCCTGTCTGTTATGTGCATGTATGTGTGCAGTTGTCTGTAGATGACAGAGGGGGCATCAGGACTTTCAGAGATGAAGTGTTAAAAGATTGTTCTGAGTTCCCTGACCTAGATGCTGGGTACTAAACTCCAGCCCTAGAAGAGTACCAAGTGCTCTTGACTGCTGAGCTGTCTCTCCAGCCTCCACAATAGTTTCTAAAGTTTGTATATGTCATGTGTATGTGGATCAGAAGTTCTTGATTCTCTATGTAGTTCCAGTTTCAAAATTTTAATTACTTTTAATATATGCATTTATCTTATTTCTTTAGAAATATTGATGGGTCATAAAATTTATATACTATTTGGCCTGGCATGGTAGCACATGCCTTTAATCCCAGCACTCGGGAGGCAAAGGCAGGCGGATCACTGAGTTTGAGGCCAGCCTGGTCTATAAAGTGAGTCCAGGACAGCCAAGGCTACACAGAGAAACCCTGTCTTGAAAAAAGCCAAAAGAAAAAAAAGTACTATTTGTATACTGCTTATTTATTGTATAAAGGAAGGTAAAATGCACCTTTAAAAAATGTAGCAGCCAGCAAGATACTCATGTCACTAAGCCTGAATACTTTAGTATTGTCTCCCAGAATGAGAAAGCTGACTTCTGTAAGTTGTTAAAAAACCTAAAATGTGGGGCTGGAGAGATGGCTCAGTGGTTAAGAGCACTGCCTGCTCTTCCAAAGGACCAGGGTTCAATTCCCAGCACCCACATGGCAGCTCACAACTGTCAGTAACTCCAAGAACTGACACCCTCACACCAATGCACATAAAATAAAATATTTAAAAAAAAAAACAAAACCTAAAATGTAATCAGACTGAGAGCTCTTACATGTTTTGATCTGCTTTCATTTGTAATAGAGAATAATAGATTACTTCCTCAGCTTCCCCCTCTGTTTCCCTATGGGCCTCCCTTTCCCCTTCTCTCTTTCTCACTGTCTGTCTGTCTATCTCTCTCATGGCCCTTACTTAGCCCTAACTCCTTCCCCTTTCCTTTCCCCAAATAAACCTCTCCATAACATTAAGAAAAAAGGTAGCTTACTTAGGGGTCTGGAGATGGCTCAGAGGTTAAGAGCACTGACTGCTCTTCTAGAGGTTCTGAGTTCAATTCCTAGCAAACACATGTGTTCAGATGCCCTCTTTTGGCATGCAGGCAGAGCACTGTATACATAATCAATAAATTTTAAAAAAAAGAAGAAAGAAAGCTTACTTACGGACTGTGGGGCTAATCTGTATAATCTTGGCATCTGGGAAGTAAAGGCAGGAGGAATCAGTAATCCAGTCAGTCCCAGGTACATAGAGAATTTGAGGCCACTCTGACTCAAAAAAAAAAGTCATAAAATTTTGCTTTTTATACCAATTCTTCTTTCTATTGGTTTTATTTGGAAAAACATAACTGTTACCCTTTTTATCTGTTTATAAAACTAAAGGCTTAGATAGATGATTACCATTCCTGTCTATTCCTATAATGTTTTTAAATATTGGAGGATATGAAAACCTGTAACCAGGGGAACTGTAAGAGCTGATACGTAAAGAAAGCCATTAAGCTAAATTAATTAATTAATTTATTTATTTATTTATGACAGGCTTCCTTGGATCTCACTCTGTAGACCATGCTGTCCTTGAACTCAAGGAACCACCTTCCTCCCTAGTGCTAGGATTGAAGGTGTGCTCCACCACTGTCACTGGAAAGCTATTCTTTTTAAGAAAAGGGGTTTTTTTTGAAAGCTATTCTTTTTAGTTTTTAGAGACAGGGTTTCTCTATGTAGCTTTGGCTGTACTGGAACTCACTTTGTAGACCAGGCTGGCCTCCATCCGCCTTCCTCTGTCTCCCAAGTACTGGGAATAAAAGTGTGCGCTGCCACTGCCCGGCTAGAAAACTGTTCTTTGTAAAGATTTATTTATTATATATAGTGTCTTTGCCTGCAGGTACGCCTGCACATCAGAAGAGGGCACCAGATCACATTATAGATGGTTGTGTGCTACCATGTGGTTGCTGAGAGTTGAACTCAAGAATTTTGGAAGAAGAGTCAGTGCTCTTAAACTCTGAGCCATCTCTCTAGCCCTAAAAAGATGTTTTGGGCCAGTGAGATGGATGACTCAGCAGGTAAAGGAATTTGCAAGCTGAGTTTGATGCCTGGGACCCACATGATGATAAGCAAGAACTGCCTTTTAGAAGGTTGCTCTCCAATCTCCACTTGTTCCCACAACATGCACATATAAAGACAATATAAATGAAAAATTACAAAAAGATGTGAAATAATTTTATGTCTTTTCAAACATGTCGTATTGTCCATTTTTATGTTGATGTATGTGTTCCTTGTAAATACATCTACACTTCCTGTCTTATAACCAATGACATACTTTTTAGTGTTTCCTGTATGTTAGTCACATGTGTTATCATACTTAAGGTTCTGTGCTATTTCTACTTTAGAGAAAAATAAAACTTTTTTTAAAGTAGCACACCAATCTTGGAAGTGGTAGAATACAATATTATTTTAAATTTATTTTTAATCATTGCTTTGTTGTATGTGTGTGCATTACTGTGGAGGTCAGAGGTTAATCATATTGTTCCTCATGCACTGTTTATCTTACTGTTTGAGACCAGGTCTCTCATTTGCCTAGAGGTCTCTAAGTAGCCTAGGCTGGCTGGTCAGTGACCCCTAGGGAATCTGTGTCTGCCTCCTCAGTTCTGGGATTAAGAATATGTGTACCATACTTGGCTTCCCTTTTTTTTTTTTTTTTAAATAAACAACAAAAACATGAGTTCTGGGCATATGAACTCAGGTCCCCTTGCTCGTGTAGCCAAATACGTTACCAACTGAAACATCTTCCAGCTCCATTCTTTTTATAATTTAAACTAGCTGGCAGAAATAATGTTTTCTAAAAAAATAATTTTAATGATTTATTTATTTTTTTATATGGATTGGTGTTTTGTCTATGTGTATGTATTGGAACTGGAGTTACAGACAGTGTAAGCTGCCTTGTGGGGCTAGGAATTGAACCCGGTTCCTCCAGAAGAGCAGTCAGTGATTTTAACTGCTAAGCCATCTCCCTAGCCCCGTAATATACTTTTATGTTGTAGAACATGTTGATTGGAAATATGTATGTGGGGCTGGAGAGATGGCTTAGCGCTTAAGGACTGCTTTTCTAGAGGTCCTGAGTTGAATCTCCAGCAACCACATGGTAGCTCACAACCATCTATGATGAGATCTAGTGGCAGGCAGAGTACATCATCATCATCATCATCATCACAACAACAACAACAATAACAACAACAACAACGATGATGCAGCAGAGCACTACATAATAATAACAACAACAACAATAGAAGATATGTATATGTAGTAAAATAGCTAAGTCTAGCTAATCATACATTATATCATGTACTGTCTTGCCATTTTTAAGACATTAATATATTATTTACAGAAAGCACACAATTATTAATCACAAACACTACCTCTCTGCAAAATTGATGCCTCATTAGCATCTGAGTGACGGTCTTACGTTAGACCTCAAACTGGTATTAACTTCATGGCAGTCCTGTTTCAGTTTCCCAAGTGCCGGGACTACCGGCATGAACTACTGTGTGGCTTTAATTAGTTTCATAAACTTAAGACAAACTGGAAGAGTAAAACTATTTCTTTGATAATAAATTTTAGTGTTTTTAAATACTTATTTGATTATTCTTTTCTCCATATTTTGTTTTTTAAGATTCTTGGATCTCCCAGTCCGCGTCATTTCCTCGTAACCAGAAACAACAAGGGGTGGATTCTTTATCACCAGTGGCCTCACTTCCTAAGCAGATATTCCAGCCCTCAAACCAGCAGCAGCCCACTAAACCTGTTAAAGTCACTTGTGCAAACTGCAAAAAACCTCTACAGAAGGGACAAACAGCTTATCAACGAAAGGGATCCGCTCACCTCTTTTGTTCAACCACCTGCCTTTCTTCTTTCTCTCATAAACCTGCTCCAAAGAAACTCTGTGTTATGTGTAAAAAGTAAGATTAACCTTTCATATAGTTCTATGTGGTTGAATATTGATAGTAAAAGCTTTTAGAAATTTCATTAAGACTCTTAAAAGATAAATTCGTGTTTTAAAAATTGGTAAACTACTTTTAATTTTTGAAGCCCAAGGCTTTGGAGCTGATTTGTCTAGGCCCTTGTAATTATTTTGGCTGTCCTTTTCAGTGGATCTCCCGAATTTGGGGGAAAAAAAATGTGAATATTTACATCGTTTATATTTTTTTTTTTACAGTGTGAGGAGTCTAGTCTAGGGCCTTACCTCACAGAGGCACTCTACTACTACAGTCATTATTAATTATAAGAATATAGCTTAGTGTTAGACAGTTAAGTATTTATGTTCATGATACAGAAGATATATATGGTACATTCCTTATTAAAATAAGCCACATTTTACACTATCTTTAGAAATGTGGTTATTTTCAATTGGTAAATATTTGGGTTTTGGGTGTATTTGTTTTGAATGTTGTCAAAGGGTTAGCCTGGAATGGTAGTGCACACCTTTAATCCCAGCACTCAGGGAGACATAGGCAGGTGGATCTCTGTGAGTTCGAGGCCAGTCTGGTCTGCAAAGTGAGTCCAGGACAGCCAAGGCTACACAGAGAAACCCTGTCTTCAAAACAAACAAACAAACAAACAAACAAAAAAAAAGGAAATACAGCTTCTGTTCTTTTTCAGATCTGTTCTCACTGTTTACAAACAAAAATAGATGATATAATGTATTACAGCATCAAGTCAGATGGATCTCTTAAAGCAGCCCAAATCTGAAGCTATTTTTGATACACTAGATCTCTCTGAAAGGGCTTAATGCTTTAGTTTTGAAGCACAGAAGCAGTTGTTTTACAGTCTTTATGTTATTTACACTACGGTACTGTAATAAAGCTCTAGAAATTTAGTCTTTCTTTGAAAGAAAGACTTAATTTCAGTAGTGTCATATTATTATTTTAGATTATTTTTGTTGTCATTTTGGCTTTAAACTTGTGGCACTCTTAGAACTTCTCCTGAGTGCCAGGATTATAGGTGCATGCCATCCCTTCTATTAGTTTATTTGTTTGCTTGTTTGTTTATATTTAAACACAGTCTTATGTAATTTAGGTTGATATGTACTGAGGACCTTGAATTCCCAATCCTTTTACCTTCACCTTCTCAGTATTCAGATTGTAGGTGTGAGTCACCATGCCTGGCAAGTGGTACATTTAAGTAGAAAATGTTTTGTGTAGTTTCTCTTGCTGTTAAACTTTTGTGATCTAGTAATCTCATGCTTACCTTTTAATCAGGAAGAGGAATTGAGCAGGCACTATAGTTTAAATAATTAGTCTTGGATTCCATGTGATTATAGTAGTTTTATTTTAGTGTTCCCAATATCTGAAAGCTCTGTTTATGTATTTGAAGATAATTTACAGCGACAAGATCAAACAGTTTGACTTAAATCAATCTCTCTCCTTCCTTCCTTCCTTCTCCCTTTGCTAAAGAGTTCATATTTTATACTAAAAATGAACTTCTGCGGGGAAAGTGATCTTCTAGATGTAAAAAATAGTGTTTAATGTCCATGATTCAATCTGTGGTTAAAAATATCAGTTGTAACCTTTATTTTTAGTTTATTTTGAAATGGAACTTTAAGTTGAACCTCTTATTTTTCAGAGATATAACTACAATGAAAGGAACAATTGTTGCTCAAGTGGATTCAAGTGAATCCTTCCAAGAATTTTGTAGCACATCTTGTTTGTCTCTCTATGAGGACAAACAGAGTCCTGCTAAAGGAACTCTAAATAAATCAAGATGCACCATCTGTGGCAAACTGACCGAGGTTTGTACTTCCATCCTCCACTGCTCTTACGAGAGATGGCTTTGGGTCTTGACAGCTCTCCCTACTCTCTTGTTGATGCAGGTGTCCTTAGAAACTTGGAGTATTCCATTATGTAACCCCAGTCTTCCAAGGAAGCCGACTCAGGAAAAATTACCTTGTTTATTTCATCAGGTTGAGAGCAGTCACAAAAAAGTCACAGTATTTTGGTTGTTTTCCTTTATTATTGGTCTTATAATACATTTATTTATACAGATAGACTTGACTACACAAGAAAGACAAGCACTTGCAGGCAAATAGAAGTGGAAACATTTTCAAAAAATAAATTCCCATTACTAATCATGAAATTAGTTCACATTACTATTCAGTCATACTTTTTGAGTTGAGTGTAGTATTGGCTTTTCCTCTTTATTGTCAGTGCACTGTACTTTTATTTGTCATTTCTTTTGGAGTTGTCTAAAGATTTAAAGTAAGTCTGTTTATGAAAAGTAATACTAACACTATGTAAACATGTGAGTTTTCTGTCGTTTTATCTTTTGAGAAGTTAATAATGATAACAACTATGGTCATTCTTTTTTCAGTACCACGTGTATGTACATGCATTCTTTTATATATAAATAGTTCAGAGACATGATGGGTATTTTGATTTTTCCTTGCCTCAAATTGGCCTTCATAGAGTGCTGTATCTTTGTTGCTGTTGGATCATCTTTTTAAGTACTTGAAATTCGTTAAAATTCTGTTTTTCTTTTAGATTCGCCATGAAGTTAGTTTTAAAAATATGACTCATAAGCTGTGCAGTGACCACTGCTTCAATAGATACAGAATGGCCAATGGCCTGATAATGAATTGCTGTGAGCAGTGTGGCGAATATCTGCCCAGTAAAGGGGCTGGAAATAATGTTGTGGTGATTGATGGCCAGCAGAAAAGGTTTTGCTGTCAGAGCTGTGTCAGTGAGTACAAACAGGTAATGTATGTGCTAAAGAAAGAAAACCCCAGCCAGGTGTTCTGTTGTGTGGGTTTGGAAGCATTGTGGAAGCTCTAATGGAGGAGAATTTCATTTAATTTCATAATTGTCTTTATATGAAGATGACCCACCACAAATGAATTAGGAAAATACCTAGGTTGCTGGAAATCAACTTGTAATTTTGCATATAGTAGTAAGTGCTACTATTGCAGTTCCTCTTGAATTTTCTTTTGGGGGAGTTGGAGAGGGATTTTCAAACTGTTAGTTTGGTTTGGGGATCATTATTCTTCTATGTGAGATCTAAGATTAATTTCCAGTTTTAGGTCTCTAGTTTGAGTTTGTAAATACATTTAGAAGTAAAATATGCACAATAAGATGAACTATTTTGATTTTTCTTTGATCTCTATGCATTATTTGTAGGTAGACTGTCTTTGTCTACTTTCTTTGTTCTGTATTTTTGAAAAATTAAGGAAATGGCTAACTTCATTGTTAAATTAATCAATGTATGATTAGATTAATATTAATTAGTTCTTTAGAGCTGCTGTGTACCAGATAACATAGACTCTGACTTACACAATAGTGACCAACATTCTTACAGTTCTGGAGACTGAGAGCCCCACACTTGGTCTCTGCTGCTGCTCTCCCCTACTTCCTGCTTCCCTACAGCTGTCTTTTTTTTACTTTTTTAGTATATGGTCTTTCCCTCTTCTCATATAGGAAACCAGTCATGTTGGATTAGAGCTCCACCCTTACAACTTTATTTAATCATAATTACTTCTAAAAGAGTCTGTGTCTACATAACAAATTGGAGGTTAGAGTTTCAAAGTAGGAGTTGGGTTGAAGGAAGCACACAGCAGAGCAAACACCACCGCCAGGCATGTTTTTTCTTTTTTTAAAGGGAAGGTGGAGTATTGATTTGAGATTTAATGATTAAACGACAAATTTTTGTTAGGATCTGTATCATGTCAAATAAGTATTCTTCCTGTCTCACTGAGCTGTGACTAGACTTACATAGAAAGGTACACCCCCACCACCCCCTTTATTTTTCTTTGTATCCCAGCTGAGCCTGAATTTGCTGTGTAGGTGAAGATGACTTTGGAAGGCTGGTTCTCCTGTATCCGCCCTCCTGGTGGTACAGTTAATACAGAGCTTGTGTGGTTCTGAGCCTTCACTCTGGGCTTCATCACAAGCACATTCCACTGAGGAACACCCCCAACCTCTGTTGTTGTTTTGTTTTATTTTAGTGTTTGAGATGCAGCCACCTTCTCTGTAATTTCAGTACTGGCCTTGTTACTGCTAGTTATTGGTTCCACTATGAGCTAGGTCAGACCACCTTAGCAGGATTTGGGGTAAGAGTGGTTGGTGGTGGTTAAGCTATATTACCACTGCCTAGTGGAGGGAAAGATTTGGTCTATAATAGTAGCTAGGGTGGGAGGCTTAGGAGGCATACCTTCTACTGAAGAGTAAGATGGAACTTAGGCTCTATGCTTTGCCTTTTCTTGTGTGGGTGGGGCCAGAGTCAGGGGTTGAACGTTCTGTTTCTCCATGCTGCTGTTGTATTGTAGTTGTGGTTGTTTCTATAAGTTTTCCCCCTAATTTCAAGATTTTATTCTTTATAATTTCAACAAATTGTTGGTATATATCATATTCTCCTCCCCCCCACAAAAGTATCAAGGAAATCTAGGGTTTGTTTATTTAGCTTTTATCTGTAAATTTAATGTTCTGCCTGATGTGGGACATCTTCAGGCAGGTTTGGGGGGGGGGGCGAGGAGAACTTGTCTAGTTTTTCTTTTTGTCTTATCACTCCAGAACCCCAAAGATATGAAATAGTACATCTATTATTGTCTTAGAATTCTCCAGTTCTTAAACAATTTTTCTTTTCTATATTTATTTCTTTGAGACAGGATCTTACTATGTAGCCTTGGCATAGGCTTGAACTCCCCAGAGATCCACCTGCCTCAGCCTCTCAAATGCTGGGATTAAAGATGTGCACCATCACACCTGTTTTTAAATTTGAGAGCTTCTACTTTATTCTTAAACACATTATAATTATTGAGGCATTTTTATGATCGATACTTATGAGATCCTTGCCAGCTAATTCTAACATGTGGTTTTAGTTTTGACATCTGTTGCCTTATTAGCTTTGCTTTTTGTGATGATGATTTCTTTTTTTGTTTGTTTGTTTTTAGATTTATTTATGAATTATTTACACATTATTCTGCCAGCATGTGAGCAAGCATGCCAGAAGAGGGCATCAGATCACATTATAGATGATTATGAGCCACCATGTGGTTGCTGGGAATTGAACTCAGGAGCTTTGGAAGAACAGCCAGTGCTCTTAACCTCTGAGTCATCTCTACAGCCCAAGGATTGCTCTTTTTAACTTAAACTTTGATTTCTTAGTCTAGGGATCTTTTTTCTTTTATTCCTGCTTTTTGTGTGTGTGTGTGTGTGTGTGTGTGTGTGTGTGTGTGTGTATGCGGTGCGTGCGTGCGTGTGTTTGTTCGGTGTGTTCATTACATGTCTGGAACCCATGTTGCTTGAGCTTTTCATGTGGAATTTTGTGAACATTAGTTGAGCATACACCCTGTCACTGAGCGCCACAGCCCTATCATTGTTAAGTACAATGAACATTTTCTTGAAATAGTTATTCATGTTTTTGTTCTTTGAGTTTTTCATATATTCCGAAGTAAATAAGTAGGTAGGAGTCCATGCAGGCCCTTTTATTGATTATAAGACTTATTGGAGATCACAACATGATATGTTACAGTCTAGACAGTGTCTTGCAGCTTATGAACTAAAATTATATGACCCTTTCTTATTTTTCCCCATTTAACTTTGTCTCTCTGACTTTGAAGTTGGTTTTCTTTTTGTTTTTTGGGGGGCGGGGGTGTTAAGATAAAGTTTCTCTGTGTAGCGTTGGGTATCCTAGAACTCTAGACTAGTCTGATCTTAAGCTTAAGCTTGTCTCTGCCTCCTGGGTGCTGGGATTCAAGTCACAGCCTGGTGGCTTACTGATTTTTACTGTCTTCACTGTTTAGTTTTTGGATCCCTGATTATGCGCTGTAGATCATAATAGTATATATTTTGTTGCTTTTCAGTAACTTTCCACCTCCAGCATATTTTCATAACATGTAGGAGACTTAATCACTTTAAACTTTAGGGTTTATATATATAGCCTCTGTTGGAGGCTATATATATTAAGTGCTTTAAAAAGATTCTCAAAACAGCTCACTTTTCAGATAGTGAAAATTTAATTATTTCTTTATTATTTTAGATTTGAGATTTCATAAGTTTATTGTGTTTTAATAAGATCTTAGAATATGCTGGGTTATCTAAGAGGAACAAGTGCTTTTCCTGATTAACGGTGACATACATATGGTTCAGTACTACCGGACTGTTCTCTCAGCTGCTCAGGAAGCTGGGGCAGGAAGATCACAGTTTCAAGGCTGGTCTGCGCTAGGCACTGAGTTTAAAGCAAGCCTGCCCATCTCAAAACTCAGAAGTACAGAGGCTGGCGTGATGGCCTAACCTGTGCAAAAGTGAGCACATGAGTTTGAATTCCTTAGGACCCATAAGCCAAACAAGGTAGCATACTGTCTGTAATCCCAGTGCTCCCACCACCAGGATGGGAGATAGAGATAGGGCATCACTGGAAGCCCATATTCCAGCTTCCTGGTATACTTAACAAATAGAAGTCAGGACTGATACCTAAGGCTGTCCTCTGACCTCCACACATTCCACACATGTGCAATTAAAAACGTCAAGCGAACTGCCTGGATGTGGTAGTACACATCCTTATCCCAGCACTCAGGTGTTAGAGGCAGGATGGGGTCTCTGAATTTGAGACTAGTCATTCTACATGCCAAGTTCCTGTCTAGCCAGGGCTATATAGTGAGACCCTACCTGGAAAAGAAAGAAAACAAAAAGGAAAGAACAAAATATTAAAAATCCAAAGAGTGATAATTAGTAATCTCTATTATTAAGGTATATAAATATATATGTATAAAACTTATTTTCATTTTTATGTGCATTAGTGTTATGCCTTCATTGTATCTTTGTGAGGGTGTCAGATCTTGGAGGTAGAAACAGCTGTGAACTGCCATGTGGGTGCTGGGAATTGTACCCAGGTCCACTGGAAGAGCAGTCTGTGGTTAACTGCTGAGTCATGGCTCCAGCCCTATTAAGATATATTTTGATATATCTTGTCAGGTGTGGTGACTCATGTTTTTAATCTCAGCACTTGGGAGGCAGAGACAGGCAGATCTCCGTAAGTTAAAGGGTAGCCTGGTCTACATAATGAGTGCCAGGCCAACACAGAGATCCCAGGGAGGGGGTGCGGGGGTGGGGTGGGGTATCTTAATACTAGAGTGCTTATCTAGTACTAGAGACCAAGTGCTGGCCCTTTAATGCTGAGGTGATGGAGGGGATGAATCAAAGTCTGTTTTATTTATTTCCTACACTGTTATGTTAATGTTTTATCATTGTGTCATTTTCCCTCTACAGTGAGTACAGAACAGAAATGCATTGTTGAAAGTTAGGAAATTATAAATCAGTCAATAATTGAAGCAACTTTCATAGCTTGTTCGTTTACTTTTCAGTCTAACGGCTTTACTTTATGTACTTACGGAGTCTTTTTAAAAATGTTTTAGGTAGGTAGCCATCCAAGCTTCCTGAAGGAAGTTCGCGATCACATGCAGGACTCTTTCTTAATGCAGCCTGAGGTGAGCAGGAATGTTGGTGAGATTCAAGACTCATTTAAAAAGAAAATGTGTGTGGGTGTGTGCCTGCCATGGTGGATGTGTGAAGGTCAGGACAGCTTGTGGGAATTAGCTACCTCCTTATCTGTGTGGGCCCCTGGTGTCAAATATATATATATGAAAAATCACATTATTTTTAAGCATTAAAATGTATTTTTTAACTATACACAGAAACTCTGTCTTGAAAAACCAAAAAAAAAAAAAGTATTTATAGCATAATAGTTATATAAAGATATTAAAATGTTTTCTTATACCAAATGTTGAATGTTTTTGTTATCTTCAAGAGATAGATTTTTCAATTCCACTAAATTTTACAAGTCTTTATATGTCAGAAAATACTTGTGTTCTTAGAAAATTCTTTTCAGGTATAATTTTTTGACACTGTCTACTCAGTTGAATAGCATCCTTCCCATACACCTGACATGCTGCTCTACTGCTGCCTAACCGCTCAGAGGGCTCTTACAGGCTTTCTTTTCCCCATGCTGCATTTAGAGTGGTTTTGTGTTTTTTGGTTTTTTGTTTTTTTCTGCTGCTGCTGCTGCTGCTGCTGTGTCTTTTTCATACAGGGTCACATTATTGTATAGCTGGGAATCCTGCCCCAACTTCCTACATGCAGCATCACTGCCAGCTCCTTCTATGTCTGCTTCTCAAATGTGGGCATATTAATCCTTAGCCAGATACCTCATTTGAGATACCTGTGGTCAGGTAGCCATAGTTCTTTTATGTTTTTTATTATTTTGTTTTCCAAATTGTAGTTCTCCTGAACTTCATCTCATTTCCTCAACTCTGCAAAACTCATGGGCTCCAAAAGGACAGTAAGATTTAGTAGCTATAGAGAGCTTGCTTGCTTGGTTCTTGTTTCTTAGAAATTCAGTCTTGAGCACAGTGCCAAACACACACACACAAGGTACACTAAGCCATTTCTATACTTTCACCTAGATGTTAGACACGTGATTGTTTTCTGAAGGAGAATTAGAAGATTGATGATTGATTTGTGAGAACCTAATCTGATTGGTGGCACAGTTAGTTTTTATGGAGATAAAAAGAGAGTTATAGAATCACTTTGAATAGATGGCAAATGCTCTGAGCCATGTGTGATGGCATGTGTCTGCAATCCCAGATCTTGGGGCCCTAAGGAAGGAAGGTGAGAGGTTTTGAGGCTCCATAGAGAGTGCTGCTCTTTGCTCTTCAAAAAATGTCATGAAATTAGTTCTAATTGTGGTTTTTAAAGTTATCTTTCTGTGTTCAAATTTTAGAAATACGGAAAACTGACAACTTGTACTGGTTGCCGAACACAGTGCAGGTTTTTTGATATGACTCAGTGTATAGGTCCTAATGGATATATGGAGCCATATTGTTCCACTGCTTGCATGAACAGTCACAAGACAAAATATGCAAAATCACAAAGTAAGTTTTAGGTATTTGGAAAGTTTAAAGACTTTAATGACATACTTGTTTATTAAAGGTAACTGATCTTATTTTTATGGTTTTAAATGTGTTTGGTTTTCTCACACCTAACTTCTTTAATGCAAGCCTTTTGATGATTTTCATAATTTTTAATTTTTAAAAGTTGGTGAGATTTTTCTCTGTATCTGAAATTCTTAGGTAAAACTCTTACTACAATTATACTCAAAGCTATCTAAAATGTATTTTTATGTGTCCATATATGCTTTAGATAATTTAACAGGTTTTTAAAAAATAACTACTTTTCTATTAAATATTTTGTTTTATGCACATGAGTGTTTTGCCCATATGATTCTTCCCGCTTGTGTACATGCAGAGGTCAGAAAAGGGTGAAGGGTCACCTGGGACTGGAGTTACAGGGGGTTGTCAGCTGCTTTGTGCGTGCTGGGAGCTGAACTTGGGGTTTTGCAAGAGCTCTTAATTGCTGAGCCATTTCTTAAACCCCGGCAGTAATTTTTAAAGATGCAAGTAATCTTGAATAATTAAAGGTACAAATAATATGAGAATAATTTGTAGAGAGACCCATTTAACTATCATTTAGCGTTTAAGAAAACTTTCTTTTACTTTAAAGAAATCAGGCATGTATCTTTTCTCTTACAGGTTTGGGGATTATTTGCCATTTTTGTAAGCGAAACTCTTTACCTCAGTACCAAGCCACAATGCCTGATGGAAAACTGTATAACTTTTGCAATTCCAGTTGTGTGGCTAAATTTCAGGTTTGTTATTTATTTTTCCCCACCCTCATAAGATGCACATAGATAACAATCAGTATAATACGCCTTTTCTTTTCTGCTACTTTATACTTAATTTATTGAGGGCCTGATTGGCAGGTGCAGATTATAGCATGAATCACAGAAGGCCTGCCTGCTTTTGTACAGCTTTGATTGATTTTTGAATTATTACTGTGTTACAGAGCTTGAGGGAAAATGAATTTCAGTATGGTTTAATTCAGTGCTTGATGTATAGTGCTTTTTTTGTTAGATAGTTATGTGATAAATGAATGAAATATATAAGTGTCTTTAGCCTAGAAGTCCTAAGCATACGTGCTTCCCAGATTAGAAATGAGCCTTGTAGGAGGAGGACTAGACCTCTTGCTGTAGACCTTTACTTACTATGGGCTCTGTTCAGGGACACAGTTTTGATTTGGTAAATATTATGAACTGTCTGTCATAGTTCTTCAAAGTTGACTATAGATAATCTCAAGATAATGTTAAGGAAGAGTTGAGACTTAACTAGCTTCACCACTTTGAAGAAATAGTTAGGTAGTAGAGTAGGTTTACCTATTGTGTGTGAAAATTTCAGGGTATAGCCCAAAGGTTCAAACCAGTATCCAGCAGTTCTACTTTATTTCAGGTACTGTGCACTGTGCTAATTTATCTGAACTGAAACTATAGTCTTTTAAATATGCTCTAGTAGTCATTACAATGGTTACTATCATTTAAATTGAGGTTTTAAAATCAATTAAATGAAGGAATATTGTGTTCTTGAGTTACACCCTCACTGAAGTTAGATGATAAACTCGTTCAAGACTAAACTTTCATTAAATTGAAATCATGGCCACTGATAGGTAAAGTTCTTATAGTGGTGCATATTGTTTCGATTTTGTTTTTTTTTTTTTATTAAAGAAATAAAGGCATAATTAATTTGAGAAGAGAAGGATACTGTTGATGGCCTCCACCTTGTCAGATCTTAAAACTGCGTTTATCCCTTTTGATGTTAGGTATACTGTAGTGATAAAAGGTAATGTCTCAACTACTTATTCTCCGCCCTTGCTTCGGAATGCCGTAGCTTAGGCTGGTCTAGACCTGGAAGTATGTGCCCCTGTCTCAGGCTTGAGCCACTATGACAAGCTAAACTACATCCCCCATTTACTTCAGACTTCTTGGCTGTCGTTTGATGAGACTGTGTATATGTATAATAACTATTTTTAAGAAAACAGTTTTGAGTAGCACATTCAGATAAGGCTATATATGTGTGAATAGGCACATATACACACATACATCCTTATGTAGTCTCATTTATATACAAATAAGACAAATTTGACAAATAGGCATTTATTTATTTTATGTTATGTTATAGAGGAGTTTATTAAATGAGCATGGGGGGAGAAGGAATGTGGGGAGGGGTACCCTAGAGAGAGACAGAGACAGAGGAAGAATAAGAGAAAGGGAAGAGAGCGGCAATTTTTTCAATCTCTTAAGCAAGCTGTGTAATTTAAACTTTCTATCTGTATTAGGTATTTTCCTATTAAAAGCAAGATAATAAGATTTGAGAAATCAGCAGTTAAGAGCACAAGACTGTCTTCCGGAATAACTGGGCTCAGTTCTCAGCACCCACATGGCAGCTCACAGCTATTTATAATTGCAGTTCCAGGAGATCTGATACCCTCAAAGACATACGTGCAGACAAAACACCAGTGCACATAAAAATAAATAAATCATTTAAAAAAGCTTTGTCTCTAAAAGGTGCTATTTCTCACAGTGTTAGAAGCTAGAAAATCCAGTATGGCTCTTGGAAGCTTGTGACTCAAAGGCCTTTTAGACTTGACTAGGTGGAACTGGATGAAGTGGCCCAAAAGGCATGTTAACATTTTAGTCACCTGATAGTAAATGTCTTTTTTTTTTTTTTTTTTTTTTTTAACTTTAATTTTGTTATACAATGTGGTATTTAAAAATGCTTGTTTCTCCCTCCACCATTTCTTGAATAATTTTTTTAGCTATTTCATACATGCACAAGATTATGTGTCATATGTATATATGATGTGTGATGTACTTCACAAGAATGATAAATACCAGTGGACCCAGCTTAAGAATCAGACAGAAACAATAGCTGGGCATGGTGGTGATTCGTAAATCTTAGCACTTAGGAGGCAGAGGCCTTGGACCTCTTAAGTTTGAGCCCAGCCTGGTCTACAGAGTGAGTTCCAGGACAGCCAGAAAAGAAAAAGAAAACAAATTAGACAGGGAAAAAAAGTTCTATTGTGGTGGCATTTACCTTTAATCCTAACATTTGGGAGGCAGCTATGCTCTACATAGCTGGTTTCAGGACATCAGGGACTGTATAGAGACCCTGTTGCAAACAAAGAATCAGAAAAACAAAGGAACCATCCCTTCTGGTCGTCTTGTTTGTTTTCTCTGAGACAGGGCTTTCACATCAGTCACCTGCCTCTGTTTTCTTGAGTGCTGGAGTGAAAGGTGTGCACCACCACACTTGGTTTATATAATCTATCTTTTTCTGTGAATTATTCCTGGTATGAATACCAGCCTTTACTCTTTCCTCATCTAACTCTGTAGAAGAATTGATTACCTTAAAAAAAAAAAAAAAAAGAAAAGTAATATATGTTGTTTTCCTTGATAAGGGTTTGAGTGAGAATAATGGGAGTAATGTAGTGGGGTGAGTCATTTGTAACTTAGTATTTGAGCCTTGAAGAGATCAGTACGGTTGGTCTGTCTCCTTCCTGCCTTGCGCCTTCCTCCCTCTTTATCCCTCTTCCGTGCTTTCATTTGCAGTTTGGAATTTGTGCAACTAACCTTACAGTTACAATTTTCTTTAGCTGAAATAACTAAATTATAGTTTTTCTTTAATATTTTATTTTAATCTTTTTTTTTTTTTTAAATACTGGGGATTGAAGCTAGGGTCTTGTGCTTGCTAAGCAAGCTTCCTACTACTGAGCTACATTTCAGCCCTTAGGCACAGTGGCTTTTAAAACCAAAATTAAGAATTGTTGTTTCATATACTAAAGAAATAATTAGCAAAGAAACTATTTCTTTCTGCATGTGGTAGACATTTGATAGTTCTTACAGGTAGACGTTCTAAAATACATGTCAGACTAAGTGTATTTTGTTCTTTATTTTAGGCTCTAAGCATGCAATCATCTCCAAATGGCCAGTTTGTAGCACCCAGTGATATTCAGTTGAAATGCAACTACTGTAAAAATTCCTTTTGTACAAAGCCAGAGATCTTGGAATGGGAGGCAAGTGTTGTTTCCTTATGTGTTACCTGATGCTAAGATGAGAATCTAATAAAATAACTGGCATTTCTATTTGGAAGCCTGTTTCTTAGTGAACCATAATAAGTTTCATATTTTGTGTTATTGGTGTGTTTACTCTGGAAATCAACACGATAGATTTCAAGTGAAGCAATTTATTGTAGTCACATGCACAATAATATGTTTGTAATAGAATATAAAAAGTCACTTCAAACACCCAGAGTAACTGTTTTCTTGTCATTATCATCTCTGAGCTATAAATATCTTATTGGTCAATATTTATAGAATTAGAATTTGTTAGTCAGATACTATGTTGTCATTTAAAGTCTTATAAAAGGGAGTAGAGGCCTGTGAATCTTACTTTTTTCCCTTAGCACTCTTAACTTTTTCTAAGTGTGCACTAATTTACTTTGTCATGTTCTTTCTTTTGCTGTTGCTCTGAGCAGGGCGTTTGTTTCCAGAAGAGGACATTAGTGGACAGATAGGTCATCCACCCAGGCTACCCATTGCTGTGTTGAACAGTGCTCCCTTTCGACCATCCTTTAAACTTTTGGGTGGATTGGGTGGTCCAAGGGGAGAGCAGGGAGTATATAGTTTAAAAAACAAAACAAAACAAAACTTATATACGATTTAGAACTAAAACAGACTATTTTCTGATTGTTCACAGGTTACTTAAAGTGTAATGCTCAGGTAAAAAGTGGTATCTAGAATTAGACTCCATGATTTTTCTAAAAGTATTTGGAAATATAAGAAAGTTTATTATTTTAGTGCCATTAAAATTCTTCAGTTTATTATTCTGCTTGGTGCTGTCTCCAGAGTAGTTAAGCCAGCCATTCTTTTGAGACTCTTGATGGTATCCCATCATGAGTTTTAGACAGTAACCACATAATAGCAGAAATAACATCGAATGCCCAACATGAGAATAAAGGAATGACCAGGGACCGTGCAAAGAAGTCCACAGGCAAGGATAGAAAACAGTGTCGTATAGGAAATGAAGAGTCTGTAATAAACTGAAACGTGATCATTTTTAGATGAAAGGTAATAATTTAATAATTAATAATAATGATTTAGATGTTATATTTTGTAGTAATGTGGTATTGCTTCTGTTTACGCAGGACTTTAGTGTTAGATGCCATTAAGAGATACTGTCCTATTGAGTGAGCATCTCCCCAGGAGACTGGGTTTAGGGCTCCACAACCAGCAATTATGATTTCTTTTTTTTTTTCTTTTTCTGTGTTTGTGTGTGTGTGTGTGTTGTTGAGCTTAGGATCTTAAGTATGCAGCAGATACTTGATTTCTGAGCTACTTTCTCCTCTTGAGTTATGTATTCATAATGGGGCAGTTTTCAACTGATGATTATTTTAACTACTTGAGTGGTTTCCTAGACTGTTTTATTCTCCTTATTTTAGTTTTCAGAGATCTATCTGTTAAGTGATGATTTAGACTTAATCTATATCTACTATAATTTTGAGAGAAAAGATGCTTTCCTTAAGAGTTTTAGTTCTTAACTCCTGCTTTACTGTTTAAAAGCCTGACAATTGTGGCTTTGAAGCCAGGAGAAATAATAATTAACCATTTTTTTATTTAAGGGAACTAACTTAGTCTCAAGATTTTGCACCAATGCTATATAATAGCACTAAAATGAAAACTTAGGACGTGAAAGATGTTTTGTTAAAGTGTGACAGGAATGTGTTTGAATCTACTTCTCTATTTTCAACAAAGACTGTTTTACATTGACTAAAAATGTTGTATCTTGTGTTTCTGTAGCTTACTCACGTTGTTTTTTTTTTCCCCCCTTTTTTTATTCTTTCTGTTTCTCCCATTCAGTTAGCATTTCCAGATTGATACTTTGTTAGTGATTGTTTGCCTAGTCATTCAGTACTTTTAGGGCAGTTAATGATGCTGAATTTTGTGGAGCTATGTCTATATTTGTGAATTGGTTAACTTAGGTGCATGTGGTCCATAGGATATGTATCTCTAAGGATCATAACATTATATAGAAAAATAATTTAACTTTTTGTAAGGTGGCTTTTATTTTTTAAACTTGGTTTTGAGATGGTTCTCACACTGACCAAGGTTCTCGTTGTGCATTTAGAACAAAGTGCATCAGTTCTGCAGCAAAACGTGCTCAGATGACTATAAGAAGTTGCATTGCATAGTTACATATTGCGAATACTGCCAAGAGGAGAAGACTCTACATGAAACAGTAAATTTCTCTGGCGTTAAGAGACCTTTCTGTAGTGAAGGCAAGTGTGTATACAGCATTGTTTATTTATTTATTTATTTTTATATTTGATGTCTCTTGTCAAAATATTTAAGAATATGTAATTACAGATGTCTAGAATAGGTATACAATCTTAATATGGCTGAACAAAACTTTGCTTTTCTACTGAATCGTTTTTGTTGTTTTACATGTATTTTTAGACTTTTGGGCCTCAAGGTTTCATCTAGAAATGTGGAGATAAAATGAAAGAAAGCATTGTCATATTATGCCATTGCTAAACTTCTAAGCTGTGGCCTGAAAGTTGAATTTCAAGAGCAAAGAATGTTTTGCATTGGTTGTATTTCTCCTGCCAGCTTGCTGCTTTGCTACAGAATTTTATAGTATATACATTTATCACCACTGACCTCAAAATCAGAAATCCATGATATTCCAGAAGTTGCAGGTTTTGTATTTTTAGGTTAAGGAAGCTTAGTGAGTAAAGTCCACGCAACTGTTCATTTTAAATAAGGGTTGTTGACAGAGAGGTGGGAGGAATTAGATTCAGTGACAACTGCCGTACAGACATTTAGAGGTTTGTGGCTTTTGGGGCACACTACAATATGTTCACAAATGTCCTTTCTTTTCACTATTACAGACGTGAACTTTAGTTATAAATACGTCTCCAAAGATAGAAGCAGGATGTGTTTTAGGTGTTTGTTGTTATTTGTATTCCTCGTTGCCACAGTTTTTCTCTAAACTGGCTTTAACCTGATTGACCCTATCACCTGAATTTTTGTGCAAAAACAGTCTAATTCGTTCCTAAGTCTGAGCATATTAATATTGATGATTAATATGTATCTGATCTTATCTAAAATGGATTTTATTAAAATGAAGAGCACATCAAATAGTTGGTACTTAGAGAAACATGATTTTCAGAAGGAAAGACTTAAAAGTTTCAGATGGGTAATGAAAAAGTATTAAGAATTTTTTTTTTAAAGCCCTCTGTTCCTCAGTCTAGTTTTCTGCTGGGTAGTGTTACCAACAATCAAATCTAGTTCATTAAAAAAGGCCAGGCATGGTAGCATATACCTTTAATACAGTACTTAGGAGGCAGCCAGGTGGGAGTTTCAGAATAGCTTGACGTGTATAGAATGTTGCAAGATACCCCAGGCTACATAGAGACCTCAAACACACACACACACACACACACAAAAACAACAACAAAAAATCTAGCAACAAAAAGCTAAATAAGATATATTAAGACTATTTTATAACATAGTTCAAAGGCTGGTAATGGCTCAGTGGAGAAGGTAACAAGCCTAATGACATCAGTTGATTCCCAGTACTCATATGAGAGACTGACTCTTTCATGCTGTCCTGACTGCCATGTACAGGCTGCAGTATGATGAAGCCACACGAACGTATTTACATATATAAACAAGGAAATGTAATTTTAAAAACAAAATATAGTTTACAGTAGTAAATTGTAGGATGATGCACAGTGATTGGTAAAACTTTTTTTTTTAAATTATACAGTTAGGTATGGTGGCAGTTGACTACAGTCTTTTGTTTTACTTCTTTTTTCCAAGACAGGGTTTCTCTGTGTGTAGCATTGGCTGTCTTGGACTTGCTTTGTAGACCAGGCTGGCCTCGAACTCACAGAGATCTGCCTGCCTCTGCCCCTGCCTCCCCAAGTGCTGGGATGATAGGCGTGTGACCCATGCCTGGCTAGTTGCCTACAATCTTAACACTCAGGAGTTTGAGGAAGGAGGATTGAAAGTTCAGAGCCACCCTAAACTATATAATAATGGGACCCAGCCTCCAAAAGCAGAAGATTCACATATAGGACAAAAAATTTAATAGATTCTTAATGTTTTAGGTCGATGAGAACATTTTTACTAGAGAACAGATAGTTTCCTAGATATTAGTAGATCATTCTACTTACATGAAGTAGCATGTAAGATGGAGGCTTATTTAGCTGCAGATGTAGTATAGATGGTAAATTAAGGTCTGTGAAAATACTTAACACATTTATGTAGAAGGTAAGGGGGTTATTCAAGCAGTAGATAGCAAAGTATTTTCTTTAGACAAGTCAGTTCTATTTCCTTGAAGAATTCCCATATGAAAATAAGCTGATAGGAAGAATATCGAATACTTGAGTATAATGCCATCTAAAGAACGTATCTATGAGTTTAGTCGGAACTAATCTACAGTCTGTTCATTTTTCTAACACACTCACTTGTAGTGATTTTTATTTAAATAGAACACAGAGAATAGTTCTGAAGCATGACCAGACTTTAATGTCTTAAAAGTATTGCTTGAATCCATGTGATAGATGGTATGTTCTCTAATATAATAATCTGTTCTGTTCTCATTTTTACAGGTTGGTGTTAATCATAATAGAGTTAGTATTTCAGAGGGCCTGGGAAAAGGTTCAGTCAGTAAAGTGCTTGCTGTGCAAACACTGGCCCCTGAGTTTGATCCTTATCACCCATGGAGAAGTCAGGCATGGCAGTCTGTAAGCCCAGCACTGGGAAGGTAGAGACAGGAGCCTTTGGGGCTTGCTGGCTAGCCACACCAGCTAAGTTGTCAGGCTTTAGGTTCAGTGAGAAACTGTCTTTTAAAAAAATAAATAAATAAGGTGGAGAGCCATTAAGGAAAAAAAAAAAAAAAACAGGCATCAAACTCTGGTCTCAACATGCACCTGAGCATATACATAAAGTACAGGTTTTCAATTGGAAGAGAGGACTTTATATGTGAACATACTGATCATGTACTGAAACTGATACTTAGCTAGTCTTAAAAGATCTGTGTTAGTTTAAAATGTCTTTTTATGTGTTCTTTTAAAAATATATAACATTTTTCAGGCTGCAAGCTGTTATACAAACAAGATTTTGCAAGACGATTAGGATTAAGATGTGTTACGTGCAACTATTGTTCTCAGCTGTGTAAGAAGGGAGCCACTAAAGAACTTGATGGGGTTGTCAGAGACTTCTGCAGTGAAGACTGCTGTAAAAAATTCCAGGAGTGGTATTACAAGGCAAGTAACAACACATTCTGATTATAGCAGCTACTTTGGGGAGATTTTTAGAACTCTTGGTAGCTATTACTGTGACAGTTAACTTTTTTTTTCTGTGTGTGTGCATAATTTACGCCTAGCTTTCATTCATTATGGCTGCTGTTCATTAATTAATTAATTAATTAATTTTTTTGGTCTTTCCTACTTGTGTTTTATATCTTGAAGTGGAATTATATTTTTCTTTAGAATTTAGGCACTACCAACCATTAGGCTATTTGTGTATTTTCAATGGTGTAGCTTCATAAACTGTTCATTCAGCAAGGAGACTGAACTGGAGGAAAAAAGACAGTAAGTACATTATGACCTGTCTTTGTTAATTCTTTAAGACATGTGTACCAATATGAGCCTTTGTTAATAAATTATCTCCAAAATGAGATTTTACTTAAAAAAAAAATGCTAACTAAAATATAGTGTACTTCTGGGGTGAACCTTTACAGCATTTATTAATAGAATTTCATTTGAGGTAGGAGGTGAGAGATAATCCCATACACAATATAAAACTATGGGTTAGAGTAATGAAAAAGCCACAGCCACAATTGCTATGAAGTGTAAAGCAGTACTCAGTATTATCAAAATTTCCAAACTATTAGGCTGATGATCAGTTTTTTAAAATTATAGTAATTTATTTGTAGGTCAGAAACTTAATATTTTTAAATATTTATTTATTTTTATTATATATACAATGCTGTGCCTGCATATGTGCCTTTGTGCCAGAAGATCTCATTAGAGTGTAATTGTGTGTGTGTGTATATATATATATATATATCACTTTTTCTTTTTTCTTTTTATGTTAAACTACCAGAAAACTAAAATAACTAAGCTATCATTTCTGAGTTGCCTGTCGTAAGAGCTTGTTTCAGATTTATTCTGGTCTTCCTGCTGTCATTCCTGTTATTGCCCTGTGCACCCTGCACCCAGTGAAGTTATTTTCTTTCTTGAAATTAAAAGAAAGTAATCTGGTCTTACATACTTAACCCTGGAAACCTGCTTATTAATAAAAATGTGGGAGATGATATAATTCCTAGAGACTTTGATTTAAGTTTTTTGTTTTGTTTTGTTTATCTTTATTTGAGTCAAGGTCTTACTTTGTAGCCCAGACTTGCTGGATAGCCCGTTGTGGCTTCTAAAGTTGCCAACTTCCTGTCTTAACATGCTGATTGTTAGAGTAATAAGTATACACCACCATGCCCAGTTTGAAAATTATTTTCAAGTAAATTCTACCTGTTTTGTCTAATCATGTTCACTTAGTTTTTTTTTTTTTTTTTTTTTTTTTTTTTTTTTTTTTTTTAATGATTCATGTATGTGTACACAGGTGCACATACCTCCATTTGAAAACCACAAGAGGGAGACGACCCCTCAGGTGGACGTCCGGTCTTCATAGGCTTCTCCAGCCCTTAGGATAGCACAGCAAATACAAAAAACTGCTTTGGTATAGAGGC
This sequence comes from Acomys russatus, assembly GCF_903995435.1. NCBI lineage: Eukaryota > Metazoa > Chordata > Mammalia > Rodentia > Muridae > Acomys > Acomys russatus. Next base: position 140,170 of record NC_067154.1, read on the forward strand.
TTGGATTTTTGTCATTTAATTACACATTTAGTCTTCATGTTTACTTACAAACTTACTTTTTCTTATATTTCTTGGTTGTGAGCCTAGCCTTTAATGACTAGCCCCAACCTTTTTCTTTGATAACGTTCCAGAACTTTCTCATCACTTCGGTCAGCTAATGTGCGATATGTTAAGTCTTCCCATTTGAATGTCTGAACACTTTCTCTGTTTATTAAGGCTGCAAGGTGTGACTGCTGTAAGTCTCAAGGCACTCTTAAGGAGCGAGTACAGTGGCGTGGGGAGATGAAACATTTCTGTGATCAGCACTGCTTACTGCGTTTCTACTGTCAGCAAAACGAGCCCAACATGACCACCCAAAAGGGCCCTGAAAACCTACACTATGGTATGGGATGCAGCCACTTGAAAACTTTAATAGTCTCCATTTTCTTAGTTCTCAGTCCCAAGCACTGATAAGCAGTTGATTTTTAAGATTTGTAGTATGACTTAATGGTAGAGTAAGGACAATAGGTTATAACCCTAGCACGCCTACCCATGAAAAAGGTCAGTTTTCTCATAGTTTATGCATAGATGGAAAATAGATTTGAAATAAGCTCCATACTTCTTATAGGTCCAAGTCCCCTAAATGATGATGTTTTATAGATACACTGCCCATTTTATTCTTGAAAAACCCGTTAACAGGAAAACATTGTGCATTATTGAGCTAAATTGGAGAGAAATTAAACAGGATTAAAAGAATAGTTTTTAAAACCTGTATCCTGTGACATCTAACTTCAAATAAAAAGCTTCCTTAGCAGATTATGTGTTAGTTGTGGCCTTTTATCTTAGTTACAATGTAGTATCTGCACTAAGGCACTCTGTGTATTCACAGAAGGCAGAGGGGCAAAATCAGTTAATTCCAAACTTGCCACCATATTTTTACACTGTTTGTTTAAATTTAGGATTCTTTCTTAAAATAGTTTTTCAAAGTTGATAAAATTCAGTTATAAACAGTGATTTATAAAATGTCAAGAAAGTGTATTTGTCTTATCTTAAATGTTTGTTTTTTAGATCAGAGCTGTCAGACATCCCGAACCAAAATGACAGTGAGTATTGCTCAGTTTATTTCTGTGCTGTGATTTGTAGTAGAGTGAAAAATATTTAGGCCGAGTTAGTAAGATCATCACGAAATGTTTTTACTTTGTTGAAAGAGTGGAAATATTGAGCTTACTTACTAGTACCAGAGACTGTCAGACATAATCAGCAACATAAAAGTGAATTGTTGATAGCCTCTGCGCAGATGGGGAAAATCATTCAACAAAGCTCACCCAGCAGGTTTTCAGAACTGTGTGCTGTCTGGGCTCCAACTCAAAAATGTCATTTAGAAACTATTCAGGTGATTTTAATATAAAAGCAGAGATGACAACAACCAGTAGACCAACACTCTTTTTACCTTGGGTTAAGATACCATCGTGGCTATTAGGACCTGTGTCTTACAAGCTCTCTTCCCCCCCTGCCCCCCATTGTGATTTTTTTAGCCCTATATGCATAGTCAAAAGAGAACTTAGGCTGTTTTTGAGACAAGGTAAAATGTGTTCTACTTCTGAGATACATCTTTACAGTATTTATTAATAGAATTTGTTTTGCAATATGAGGTGAGAGATAATCACATACACAATATAAAACTATGGGTTAGAGTAATGAAAAAGCCACAGCCACAATTGCTATGAAGTGTAAAGCAGTGTATAATCAGAATTTCCAAGCCGATGAGCTGAAAAAGTTGAAGTTTAATAACGTAGAGTTAAGTACCACATGTGTATATGTGTTATATCAAAATGCCTAAAAGCCTGGAGGCAAATCAACCAGACAAAGCTAAAACAATGTTTCAAAATGGCTTTGGAGGGAAAAACTCTGGTGCTGCCAAGTCACAATACCTAGTTCTACCAACCTCTCTCTTGGTTTTCCTGAATGGGGTGGTGGCAGTTTTCTTTTTTTTTTTTTTTTTGTTTTGTTTTGTTTTGTTTGTTTGTTTGTTTGTTTGGTTTGGTTTTTTGTATTTTCTTTTTCTAGACAGGGTTTCTCTGTGTAGTCTTGGCTGTCCTGGAATCACTTTATAGACCAGGCTGGCCTCAAATTCACAGAGATCCTACATCTGCCTCCCAAGTGCTGGGATTAAAGGCGTGTGTCACCACAGCCCATCAGCAAGCCTATTCTGTAACAGTTGAGTTTTATAACCTTCACTGATACTTAAGAGATAATTGTTTTCATATTTTTTCTCTAAAAACTTTTTTTATTTAATTTTAATTTATGTGTGTTGGTGTGACATTGTCAGGTCTTGGAGTTACAGACAGTTGTGAGCTGCCATGTGGGTGCTGGGAATTGAACCTGGGTCCTTTGGAAGAACAGGTAGTGCTCTTAACCACTGAGCCATCTCTCCAGCCCCCATATTTTTTCTTAAACATGCTTAATGATAGATTCTTTTGAAGTAGACATTAATCTGAAGAATGCATTCCTGCTGCTTGCCAGTGTCTAATATTGGCCTCCCAGATTAAGACTGGTAATTTAGGAGTAGTAACATTTGGTTATATTTTCCTACTTTTTGTGGAAGTCCACTTAGGACTTGGAAAACAGACAATGAGCTAGGAATGGACATGCCTTTAATTTCTGCACTCTGGAGGTAAAGGCAGAGTTTGAGGCCAGCTTGGTTCCAGGACAGCCAGAGCTACATAATAAGACCCTGTCTCAAGAAGAGACTCTGTCTTGAAAAACCAAGAGAAAAAAAGAAGAAAAGGAGAGAGGAAAAGAGGAAAGAAAACATATGATTAGCACTAGGAAGTTGTAAAAATTACAGAAATAAAATGTTTCTCTGCTTCTCTGTAGAGTTCAGCACCACCTCCTTCTCCTACACCAAACAAAGAGATGAAGAACAAAGCAATTCTCTGCAAACCTTTGACAATGACAAAAGCAACTTACTGTAAGCCTCACATGCAGACCAAATCTTGTCAGACAGGTAACTTAGGAACTTTTGAATTATACCTTCTAATACTTAGACTACACTGAAATTAAAATACACCCTTTTTTTTAGAGTGAGAGGCTACAGACTAGATTTCTTAGGGTATTGTGTCCTTTCCTTTTGATTTTTTTTTTTCACCTATGTGATTTTTTTTTTTAATTGCTGAGAGAATAAAGCATATTGTTTAAATTATTTGTGATCTGTTGATCAGTGATTAAAGGACTAGAGTATAACTTGCTAAAACTACACAATCCTATAAAACTTTTCTTAAGCTGATACCTACAGTTTTATGCTTCCTGTTGAAAAAACAATTTCTCTGTGGTATGTAACAGTGATAGTTCTGTTGCCTTCTGGTCAGAAAGAGAACAAATAATTTATGTACTTAGTTCACATTTGCAGCATTAACTGTTTTTGTTTATGCTTTTTGTTTTGTTTTGGGGGGATTCTCTCTTACTATATAGCCCAGATTTGCCTTGAATTTAATCCTCTTGAGTGCTGAGATTACTGAAATGGCTGTTGTGGAGTTCAGTGTTTGCTGTATTTTAATTGTTTAAGTAAATAAACTGAGAGGAATTGTCAGGACAGTCTGCTGGATATAGAAGCATATTTTTGTTTGTTTTTGGGTGTTTTTTTGTTTTGTTTTGTTTTTTCGAGGCAAGGTTTCTCTGTGTAACCTTGGTTGTTCTGGATTCAATTTGTAGACCAGGCTGGCCTTAAACTCACATTGATCCGCCTGCCTCTTTCTCCTGGATTAAAGGCATGTGCCACCACACCCGGCATTAGAAGCATATTTTTAAAGGATATTATTTTTAAAAAGTATAAGTAGTGCTTGTTTTAAGTTTGAACACGTGTTGCAGAAAGTTGCTTGACATTTATCAAATCTCACAGAAACTAGAAATTTTCTTTAAATGTGTACAAAGTTATTTTCCTTTGCGGTCAAGTTGCCAACTAATATTGTTCATTATGACACCAATTAGCCAAGGAAATAAAAAGCCATTGTGAAAAGTAAAAGCCATGCTTTAAATTACCCTGCTGGGGAAGCAGAAGCAGGGGAATCTCTGAATTTAAGGCCAACTTCAAATCATAGCAAGTTTAAAAAGAATAAGCCAACAAATAAACAAATGCTATTATGCTGGCTCTTACTTGTAATCCCTAATTTCAGGATGTAGGAAACTGAGGCAGGAAGATTGCCAGGAGTTGAACGCTAGCCTGTATGACATGAAATTATTTCTCATACGAAACAAAAACGTGTTCTTTTCTACCCGTGTCTTGGCTTTCAGATGAGAATTGGAAGACAGAATATGTCCCAGTGCCTATCCCTGTCCCTGTATATGTCCCTGTGCCCATGCACATGTACAGCCAGAGCATTCCTGTCCCTACCACAGTTCCCGTTCCGGTGCGTGAGTTTACTTTCACTCTATGCTGTGCATGCAGCTGGGAAACTTGTTTGTAGTTACTAGTTGCTGATGCTGGTGAAGCTATACTACTCACAGTTGCTGTGACAAAGCTGATTTAACGGAAAGTTCATGGCTTGTAATGGCTCCACAACCTTTCAAAACAGCACCAGCGTCTGGGGACCAATTGTTCAAACACATGAGCCTATGAGGCACAGTTGACATTTACCTCTAGTAGAAGCCATCTTTCCTATTCTCCCACAGTTAGTTTGTCAACTTGCTTTTATCGTGATGATGCCTTTTACTTGCTTGTGTGGTCATCCCAAAGAGTTGAGCAGATGGGTTTATCTGCCTTGTCAAAACTGTTTTATATTTGAGTTTATTTTCAAAGCAATTTTTGCAATACCATAATGTTAGGAACTGAAACATAAGGCTAGAGGGCCTTAATTTTTATTTCATCACAAATTACCTGTAATATTAGAATGCTGTGTTTGAGGTTGGTTTATTTTCCCTTAACTTTTATTGTTAAAGTATCTGTATTCCTTGTGATGGTAGACTTCTTAGTTTTGATATGTATTCTTGCCAAAGAGTTTTTTCAATAATATATTTATATAGTAGTAGATCATACATTTAATTTGGTGAAATATCTTATATTGTATAGTACACTTAACATTAAATGCTTCGGTTAATTAGGTGCCCGTCCCTGTGTTTCTGCCTGCTCCATTGGACAGCAGTGAGAAGATTCCTGCCACAGTTGAGGACCTCAAAAGCAAAGTTTCTTCAGATCCTCTTGATACAGAATTGCTTACAATGACAGATATGATGGCTGAAGATGAGGGGAAAACAGAGGCATCAAATATCAACAGTGAGCTAGCTGCATTATATGTTTGTCAATAAGAGCTTTGGGAAGTGTGTTCTGTGTATTGTCATCATTACAGTACTTAACAGGCATATACTTTGGCAAAACTTACTATGGGAATAGAAGAAATACAGCAGAAATACATAAGAGATACACACGTTGACTCAGCAGTTAAGAGCACTAGTTGCTCTTGCAGACCACCCAGGTTTGGCTCCTAGCACCCACACGCTTAAGTCTTTCTTATCATTGCCATCCCAGAGGTTCCCATGTCCTCCTCTGGCCTTCACAAGTATTAAGACATGCAAGTGCTGCACAACTGCACATGTATGCACAATACCTGTACCCATAAAAACAAGTTATTTTTTACAAAGAGAAAGCTACGCACTCCATCATGAGCCAACTATGCTCTAATGCTAAGCTTGGTCTTCAGTGAAATAATTTGTTCCATTTTTGCTTTATTTTGAGATGGAGTCTTGTTATGTGCCCTGGGCAACAAACGCTTGGCCTCAAGAGTCCTCCATCCTTATCTTCTCAAGTAGATAAAGTTATTTTTTTGCCTACCACCACACACCTACTTGTGATCTCAAAAAAACCAAACAAATTTTTTTTTGAAGATTTATTTATATGTTTGAGAGTTGTACTGTATCTACACCTGGTACTTGGTGGAGGTCAGAAAATAATTCCTAAATCCTCTGGAATTAGAGTTGTAGATGATTGTGAACCATCATGTTGGGGCTTGGCACGGAACTAAGATCTTCTACAAGACCACCACTTCTCCTAATTTCTAAGCCACTCATTCTGTTTTTTAATAGTAATAGGATAGATTTGAACTTAACTCAGTTATTTATTTTCCTTAGTAGGTTTTAATGCTTTTATTTTGTGATTGATATTTCCAGTAATATTTTTTATACTAATTACCTTGCTTTATCTAAACCAGAATTTATCCTGCTTATTTTTGTTAGGACACTGTTTGCTACATAGTGATTTAATACACGTGTTTTGTTGTGACTCTATCCCTTAGCATAGCCTTTTATTCCTACCCCTACCCTTTTGGTGATACTTTAGTTCTGAACTGCCTAATTGCCTTTATACTAGAAAACAATTGCAGTAGCTGTTTTGCAGTGCTTTAAGAGGTTGTAAAATTTAGTGGATTGGAACAAGAAGTATGATTTTTTTTTTTTTTATTTTATACGCACACACACACAGACACACACACACACACATTCTCTGAGCTCAGGACACAGAGGCAGGAGAGTAAGCTCTAGGTGTGCCTAGTACATCACAGAACAAGACCCTGTGGGAAAAAGAATGGGGAGCCATGTCACGTATCCTTCGTAGAAAAGTTATATTGTTTTGTAAACCCTTTCTTTTCAATTTGTATGCATTTGTCTTATTTTTCTGTTTGGAGACTTGCCATCACTCTGCAGTTTATATTGGATAGAATGCATTTGTAAGTGTATAACAAATCCACTAAGCAGCTATACAAACAAATATCTTAATTATAGACAAACTGAGCATGTGGAAACTTGGTCAAAATTTAAAAATGCCCCTTGAAAATTGTAGTTATTTACCTTCATAATTTATTTCTAACAAAGAATTGCTTTTAAGAATACTGACATGGGGCCGGAGAGATGGCTCAGTGGTTAAGAGCACTGATTGTTCTTCCAGAGGTCCTGAGTTCAATTCCCAGCAACCACATGGTGGCTCACAACCATCTATAATGAGATCTGATGCCCTCTTCCAGCCTGAAGATATACGTACAGGCAGAGTACTGTATACATGATAATAAATAAATAAGTCTTATACTGACCTGGAGAGATGGCTCAATTGGTAAAGTGCCTGCCACACAAGCATGAGTATCTGAGTTCCAATCCTGGGGCCCATTTGAAAGGTCAAGCACAGTGGCTTGTGCCTGTAGCGCTAGTGAATGGAGAGGGTAGAGTAAGGATAGAAGGTGGATCCAGTAGACAGAGAAAAACAGAGCATCAGCCTCTCTCATGCATGCCCATCTATGTGTAAGTACATATGTGTTGGCCCCATGTCCTCCCGTGTCTTCCACCCCAGCTCTCATCCCCATCACACTGGCAAGTACATATGTCCCTCTATCACACACACAGATACTCTTAACATAGGATTAAGTGTTATAACATTTATTTATTAACTTGAAAAGGAATAGCCAGAATGTGTAAGTTTCTAATTATAGTTATGATTTTTACAGTAGCTTACATATTAATATTTTTATATACTTTTTCTTTTGGCAGATACTGTTGAACTTTTTGAAAGTTTGATTTCTAATGAAATTATTGCTTGGTTACAGGTGTAATTATTGAGGCTGACATAATTGGTTCAGATCTCACAAAGAATTCTGACCTAGATATACAGTCCAACATGCCTGATGTACCATATGAACCAGATTTGGATATTGAAATAGATTTCCCAAGAGGTACTTAAATACAATTTTATTATTGTTGAATTACATTGTATTGTTGCCTCTTGTCTCTATAATTGTTTGTTTTTTTCTGTTTTTTGTGGTAGGGGATGCTGGGGATAGATGTATGTTTTTTCATGTAGCTACGTTCTTCATCCTTTGTTTTTGTTTTTTTCATTCTTTGTCATTTTCCCAAATAAGACTGAATTCATTACAGGAACTTTAGAAATTAGAGAACAACACAATACTTCTTTTCAATTCAGAGACATTGGTAGTATTGTAGTGGAGGTAGGGATCATGATAGAGTTTTGCTATATAGTCCAGACTGGCCCCCAACTCAAAGCTGTTCTTGCCTCAGCATCTCTAGTGCTGAGATTATAGATGCATGTCAACATCTCTAGCTTGGTAGCATTTATCTTAATGCTTTTGAAGCTAAATTCACATTCAGAGGAACAAATACAGTCAATGGTCATTATAAGACACACTCTATTGCTTCTTGCTGTTCAGCTCAGGTGGAGCACAGAGTGTTCTTGGCATTCTCCTGCAACTCTACAGTGGGAGGCGAGTAAGGGTTAGAGTTAAGAGCAGCTCTGATGCTGTCAAGTTTTGAGGTCAACCTGATTTAACAAGGGCCTGTCACAGAAAAGTATTTCAAAGCCTCATGTGGTAGTACATACCTACTAAGGTAGGAGGATAATAAGGTGTAGACTCTATAAACTGAGTTCCACACCACAAGCAGACAGACAGATATTAATGTAGTCCTTTTTTTTTTCATTTACCCCCTAATTTATGAATTCCTATTAAGCGAAATGTAAAATATATGAAAAAGACTTAATGGGATAAACTAGATGGGCAGTTTAGATTTTCTAAATGTTTGCTTTTTCTAGTACCATACAGTTCTATGAAATTTCTGTATTAATACTTGTTATGCATGGTTTTTTAGTAGTATAACTAGGGTTTATTAAAACTCAGAGCATGTTAAGTATGATAAGTCTTTTTGTCCCTCACCTAACTCAAATTTATCCCCATGTCTGAATGATCATTTATGTCATGTGGCTATTTCTTTATTGGCTGTATTTATGAAACATAAATCTATACTGTTATATTTGAAATAAAAGATATTCTAATTTGTCAGCTGCGGAAGAGCTTGATATGGAAAATGAGTTTTTATTACCACCTGTTTTTGGAGAAGAATATGAAGAACAGCCCAGACCTAGATCTAAAAAAAAGGTACAGAATTTGTTAATGTTTTTATATCTTTTATTTATCTAGTATATATAGCAACATTTCAGAGAAAGATGCATTGATGATTTCTTGTGCCTGATAATATAGGAAGATAGATTTAAAAATTTATCTTAATACAAGGTAAAAATAGAAAATAGTTGACTTAAGGAAATTCAACTCTGACAGTAATAGAGACTGTTTCCTGAGTGAGCACAGTGACATAAATCTGTAAGCACTGATGAGTATGAGACCGACCATGATGGTTATCTCAAAAAGGAAGCGAGAAGGGACAAGGAATTGAGATGATTTTTTCAAGGAACTTTTTTCATCATTATTTTTGATGAGGTTAATGAAGAAGAGGCATAGTTTATTCTTGAGCATGCCAACACACAGAGAGAAAGACTGCCCTGGGATTGATTGCCAGCACTGTATAAACTGGGCGTGATGGCCCCTGCCTGCTAATTCTATTGGGAGATTAAAAGCTAGAGGATCAGAGGTTCTCAGTCAGCTCGAGATAAATATGACACTGTTTTATACGTGCACATGCACCTTGCGTGCATGTGTGTCACACACACATACAGAACCTAACCAAAGTAACGATAAAATAAGGAAAAGCCAAATACTAGACACTTGGATCATTCAGACATACGGAATCTAAGTTTTTAAATATGCTGTCAACAACTTTCTGTGTTTGACTTCCAACATAAGACAAGATCAAAAGACACTATAAGAAAATGACTTTCACAATTTTTTCTCAAAGGAAAAAAAGAAAACTGAAAAAAGGAATATTCACAGTATGATAAGGGGTATGTGATGCTGTACACAGCCATTAACTGAAGTGTGTCATTGTTCTAAGTGCTAGAGCTTCCTATATTATCAGGCACAAGAGCCGTAAGTCTTCATGGCTTTCTGGACAGTAGTGAGTTGGGGACTGGGCTAAATAAGGAGACCCTTTTCCAAAACAGACAAGCAACCTGACTACCAGACATGAAAAGAAGGGACTGATGTTGTCAGTCAGTGGACTGTGCTTGCCTAGCATGTGCATGGTTCTGGGTTTTATCCTCAGCACTAAAAAGAAAGCAAGTAAAGAGTAAGTTTCTCTTTTCTTTCTTCCTTTCTTTCCTTCCTTCTCCTCCTCTTCTTCTTTTTCTTCTTTCCCTCCCTCCCCCATCCCTCCCTCCCTCCTTCCCTCCCTTTCTTTTGACAGGATCTCTGGGTAGCTGTTCTGGAACTCATTCTTTAAATGAGTTTTTAGAGACTGGCCTTTAAACTCAGAGATCTGTATACCTCTGCTTCCTGAGTGCTAAGATTAAAGGTGTGTGCCACCACTGTCAACTAAGAGTAGATTTCTTAAAAAGTTCTTCAGTCTTTAAGTTGACATTTAGAATCCTTCTATTTTTTTTTTTTAATTAATTCCAATTTATATATGTGAAGTGATTTGTATAGGAACATATTCATGAAATGGGGTTTCAAGAAGCAATATGGCTAACTATTATCAGCTATTAGAATACTAGCCAGTTCTAACATATTATAATAAGTACAAGTTGTTTTAGTTGTCTTTGTTTAAAGACAACTTGCATAGAAGTCATGGAATAATGTAGTCTCAAAGAAAAGATTTACTGTACTATTTTATTATAGGGAACCAAGAGAAAAGCTGTGTCAGGATACCAGTCTCATGATGATAGTTCTGACAACTCAGAATGCAGCTTTCCTTTCAAGTATACATATGGTGTGAATGCATGGAAACATTGGGTCAAAACTAGGCACCTTGATGAAGATCTTCTGGTATTAGATGAGTTAAAATCTCGTAAGTGTTTCCGTTTTATTATCCTAAGTTTTGGTTAAAAATCTTATGGAAGAGCAGCCTTTACTCTTTAACTGATAAGTCATCTCTCCAACCTCAGAAATTAATTTTAACTTATGTCTGTATGTGTATGTCTGTAAATGTATTTTGTGTGCGTGTGTGCATACCCATGGGAACGAGAACATCAGAGTTTTAAAGCTTGAGTTAAAGGCAGTTATGAGCTGCCCAGAATGAGTGCAGAGACATATAATAGTTAATGATTATTTTATTTCTTTTTAGCTAAATCAGTAAAGTTAAAAGAAGATCTACTCTCTCACACCACAGCTGAGCTCAACTATGGGTTAGCCCATTTTGTCAATGAGATCCGACGACCAAATGGAGAGAGTTATGCACCTGACAGCATCTATTATCTCTGCCTTGGTATACAGGAGGTAAGATTCTGAACATGATGCTACTAAGAACAGTGGTGGTAAAGTGTGTAGATATAAATGTGCCTCTAAAAATTTAAGAATTGGGGTGTGTGTGTGTGTGTGTGTGTGTGTGTGTGTGTGTGTGTGTGTGTATGTGTGTGTGTATGGATGGATGGATGGATGGATGGATGGATGGATGGATGGATGGATGCCCACAGAGGCTATAAAAGAATGTTGGATACCTTGGAGCTTGTGTTTACAGGTGCTTGTGAGCTGCCTGATGTGGGTGCTAGGATCTGAACTCTGATCCTAAGAGTTGAGCAGTGCTCTTAGGTGAGCCATCTCTCCAGTCTCAGTTTTCTGGAATTTCTGTTGGTTTATCAAGAATATAATCTTTTTAGAAATACTTAGGGTATATAGAAGATTTTCCTAGATATTTTGTGCTTTTCTATAACACAGTATGTATGTTCTTTACTATTTCAAGTTCTTTAGTACTGTGTTCAAAACAACAACAACAAAAACAATTGACTTAACTCAAATGTCCCCTTCTCCGTTTAACAGGATCTCACTGTGTAGGCCTGACTGACCTCGGACTCCCAGAAACCCACCTGCCTCTGCCCCTCACGTGCTGGAATAGCATGTGCACCACCACACCCAGCCTCATGCATCTTTGTGAGGAATCTAACAGGGTTGTGAATTTGGGGATAACAACACTTTTTAATAGTTGCAAGTAAATGAATTCATAAACTGTTAGCTACAGAGTTCCCTTTAGAGTTGCTGATGTTTATATATAAATACAGGGTATAAGTATTTATACCCAACTTACACTAGCAATGTGACTGTACATGTCCCTTGTTCATCTGTCATTATTTTTGACCATGCAAATGTAAAGATCAACTATTTTTCTATATGAAACAGAACACTAGAGTTCAGTGGGAAAGGGAGAAAAAGTTCTAGAAATTTTTTTGATTTATTCTGTTAATCATTCTCTAATTGTCTCTCTTTGTCTCTGTCTCTCTCTGTCTCTTTCTGGCTGTCTTTGTTTTCAAGACAGAGTTTCTCTGTATGTGGCCCTAGCTGCCTTGGAACTCACTTTGTAGACCAGGCTGACCTGGAACTCACAAAGATCCTCCTGCGTCTGCCTTCTAAATGGTGGGATTAAAGGCGTCCACCACCACCCAGCATCTAATTTTCTTTTAATGTTGGAAGAGCATACTCTTTCATTTGTATTATTGTTGATTTCTGCCTTGTAGTTTCTTGGATAGTCTAGTTAGGAATCAGACTATTTCATAAAGAACAAAATAATAAGTAATTTAGGCTGCCATATCAAGAAGAAGAAAAAACTAGGATATTATACAATTTAAATTAGATAACTGGTTTAAATATGCCAGTTAGCTTGTTCTCTTTGTTGAAGCAGGGCTTCACTATGCAATCAAGGTTGGGCGGTAACTCTACAGAGACCTCAAATTTAGAGGAATTCTTCCGCCCCTGAGTTACAGATATATACAGCCATTCCTAGCCTTCTATGTAGGTGCTGGAATTTCAGGTCATGTCCTTAGGCTGCTAGGATGGTTCTCATCCACTGAGCTGTCTCCCCAGTTTTCCTAAATAAAAACTTGACATCATTCCAGAATTTCTTGTAGGATTTTACCCTTTGAGTATTTTATAGGTGGAAATGTAGTAAGCTTTTGTTTTAAAGCTGTGAACAGTGTTTGTTATATTTAAGTATAGTAAAATAATGGCCTATGTCGTTAATTTCAATTCTATACAAATGAGTTTTTAGTAATTACTAAATACATATAAACAACTTTCTTTTATTCATTAAGTTCTAAGACTGCATTATTTTTTCCCTTGTTGAATAAAAATCTTTTATTTAATCACTTTACAGCCTGATCCCAGCTCCTAAGACTCCCTCCTGTAAGACTGCGTTATTTAAATAATATAGATATATTTATAATATTTGTGAAGTGAACTTGAATTTTGCTAATCCTTCATTTTAATTTTTTCTGTTTACTGGATATTGATTGGTGTGGCCTTTGGAAATTGAGATATTCCTGTTGATAGATTACCTTTACTGACAGCTGATTGATTTACTGATTGATTGTCTAAGTACCCATATTAAATGTTAGATGTACCTACTCTTACTTTTGCCTTGTTCTTATGAGGAGAGGTGATGAGTTAAGTAGTAGCTTGTCCAAATTACATAGCTCATAAGTTTTGACTCTGGGCGAAATGTGGTACCACAGTACATAGAAGGCTGAGGCATGTAGGCACGTGAGTGTGAGGTCAGCCGGGACTACATAGTGAGTTCCAGGCTTGCCTGGGCTACATAGCCCTGTCTCAAAATAATCAAGTAGAGTCTGAGCAGTTTGACTTAAAAAGTCTTTATAAACCAGGAATGGTGGTACATGCCAGCACATGGGAAGCAGGAGGGTTGTGAGTTTAAGACCAGTATGGGCAATGAGAGAGAAAAGCAGAGGAGGCCACTGTAGCATGCTTTACTCAAGTATCTGAAATAGTTATAACTAAGTATTGGTAGCCCAGTTTTGGAGCAAATTAACTTTACTCAAGTATATCGGTAAAAGGAGATGGCTCAGTTGGTTAAAGAGCTCGCAGTACAAACATGAAGGCCTGAATTTGGGTTCCCAACGCCCATGTAAGAAGCCAGGTATTGTTGGTGGTATTTGGTTATAATTCTAGTACTGAGCAGGTGAGATAGGCTCCCTGTGGCTCCCTGCAGCTTCCTGGCCAGGCAGTCTCCTCAATCAAGTGAGCTCCATGTTCAGTGAGGCACCCTGTCTCACAAAAACGTGGAGACATGCTTAAGGAAGACACTTAAGTGTTCACCTCTGGCCTCCACGTGCATTTATACACACTCACACAATGTGTACCAATATGAAAGACTTTTTTTTTTTTTTTTTTTTTTTTTACCCTCTACCCTATCCTCCAGATGGGCAGCGCTAGAGAGCAGCCCCTGCCCAAGAGATCTGATACGTTCAAACTAGGGTCTAAGCAAACTTCCCTTGAAGAAACTGGTCTCCCAACCAACTTGTCCTCTCAGCTGGGCCACGGGCTCTCCAGCCCCAGCAGCTCCAGCCCCACCCCATGAAAGACTTTTTAAATTGACCTTTTTGAAAATTTAAAGACAGAAGGGATAACAGGAGAATGATATTCCTAGATGACAGAGTCAGGGTGCAGTTTCCCAGGAACCATGTTTAACATGGCTGGAATATGGGTGTGAAGTGTAGAGTAAAACTCGTACCGGAAAGGCCCTGGATTCTTCTATAAATTGATTAGTTTTCAGCTAAAAAGATGGGTTCTGTTTTGGTTTCTGCTATACTAGAAATAAAGTCCAGACTCTTAAGTACACTAGGCCTGTGTTCTACCTTGTTAGACCATCCCTGGTTAGGTCGTCAGCATTTTCAAAAGTGTAAACATGTACACACACTTGATTGGCAGAGGAAGGGGAGAACAGCCAGCCAGCTCCTCGGGGTTTTCCTTTCATCATTAATTAGTCTGTAAAATGTATGTTTTTTCCATGTATGGTATAAACAACTCATATTTTGTCTGACAGACTAATGAGAGCACGTGTATGTAATGTGTGATATGTTTGTATGATGAAGGTAGGTGTGTGCCACACTGCACAGATGGCAGTCAGAGGACGATCTCTGCCGCCACCCAGAGACAGGGTTTCTCTTAGTAGCCTTGACTGTCCTGGAACTCATTCTGTAGACCAGGCTGGAATTAAATAAATGTGTGTGCCACTCCTGCCCGGCCAGTGGGTTCTGAAAACCTAACTTGGCTTGTCAGGCTTTTACGTGGCAAATGCTTTGACTTGCTGCTCCATCTCTGGCTCCAGACTGATGATTTTTACCCAGGTTTTATATTCAGGATTTTTTGTTATACTTTCCAGCTTTGCATATTTTAAGCAACAGGTTAATTTTTATGCTTTTTCAACTTGTACACATAACCAAGGCCTTGTGTTTTATTAGAATGCTTGGTTTTCTAAACATAAAGCTTTTTTTTTTTCTTAAGAAATGCAAAGTGTAATACATTCATGGTTTATAATTAGCTGGTTTTCCTTTAATAATTTTTTTGTAGTACTTATGTGGTAGTAATCGAAAGGACAACATATTTATTGATCCAGGATACCAGATGTTTGAGCAAGAACTGAATAAAATACTCCGAAGTTGGCAACCAAGCATACTTCCAGATGGTAATGCTCTTTTAAATATGTATTGATAGTTGATAATGGAATTGTTATTTTTGCAGAAAGTATGTTAAATGCATTTAGGAAGTAATTTAAGTTACACTATAAGAGCTTGTGTGCATGAGCTCATTGCAGATAAATGCAGTCAGTAAGTAATGTTTGTGAGGAACTTTGGAAAACCTGTGACCTATTTAGTGCAAAGCTAGACATTTATGTCTTAAGACCTATAATACATATGTAAAAAAATTTATTCATTTATGAGAATCATATGTTTTCAAGAATTACACAGACTTAAGTTATTTTCTGATCATAATGTGCTTGTCCTACTGAAGGACAAAGCCAAGCATTCTATACCTTACTCTAGGGTGGTGGTGTCCTAGCCTGTGTCCCAACCTGTGTGTTGTTAAAAGAGCCAGTAGACAATTCCGAGGTTCATTCACACTGACCTAATGTGAGGAGTAGATTGACATAGGGCTGTTTTAAATTCACTTCATTTCTAGATGGTAAAATTGAAACTGCTTGTGGTATTTATACTTCTTTTAAAGTAGTTTTCTCTATTTAAGGGTCAATATTCTCTCGAGTTGAAGAAGACTATCTCTGGAGGATAAAACAACTAGGATCACATTCTCCAATAGCTCTTTTGAACACCCTATTCTACTTTAACACTAAGTATTTTGGCCTGAAAACAGTGGAACAACACTTAAGACTTTCCTTTGGCACTGTGTTTAGGCATTGGAAAAAAAATCCTTTAACAATGGAAAATAAAGCATGTCTTCGCTATCAGGTGTCTTCCTTATGTGGAACAGACAATGAAGGTAGTGTAACTTTTGTTTTAAAAACAAGTTTTATTTTTATGGAATGAGTGTGCTTTTCCTACGTGAATTTATGTGTGCATCACACATGTTTAGTGCCCACAGGTGTCATAGAGGGTGTCAGATCCCCTGGAACTGGAGGTATGACTGGTTGTGAGCCACCATGTCACTGCTGGGAGCTGAATCCAGGTCTTCTGCAATAAGTACGCTTAACCTCTGAATCTGTCAGTGGCCCTGATAGTATAGCATTTTTATGTGGAAATTGTCGGTGGTAGGAATGTTCAAAATTTTTTTTACTAAAGCCCACCAAAACCATTCTTTAAGAGACTAAAGACGATTGCTTTCATAAAAACACAAAAGCTTCTTCTGTGTTTTGTTTGTGATAAAGTCTTACTATGTAGCGTTAGCTAGTCTGGGACTCCATGTCTAGACCAGGATGGCCCCAAACTCCTAGAGACCCACTTTGCTTTGCTTTCAAATTGTATCCTTTAAAAATGTCATATCTTTTGTTGTAATAGTTTGTTTTGTTTTGAGATAGGATTTCTAGTGTAGACTGCTGGATCTGAGATCCTCCGTCTGCTGAGACTACAGGTGTGAACTGCTAAAACCTATATTTATGCTGAGCTGGGGTTCAAACTGGGGCTTCATGCATTTAGACAAGCACTCTACCAACTGAGCTACATTCTCAGCTTCTTGATTTCTTTTCTTAGAAAAATTGTACGTTACCAAAAGCTACCATGGAGCCGGGTGCGGTGGTTCATGTGACTAATGTGCATCAGATTAAAGAATTTTGCAGACACCAGAGAGTGAGCAGCATTTTGGGAGAACTTCTATTATAACAAAGCACACTTCAAAAGACGATAATGCACCGGTTGTGGTGGTGCACACCTTTAATCCTAGCACTGAGTCAAAGGCAGGAGGATCTCTGAGTTCCAAGCTAGCCTAGTCTACATAGCGAGCTCCAGGACAGCCACGGCTACATAGAAAGACCTTGTCTCAAAACCAAAACAAGCCGAGGGATTTGGGGGTGGTGCACGCCTTTCATCGTAGCACTAGAGAGGCAGAGGTAGGCAGATCCACTGTGAGTTCAAGGCCAGCCTGGTCTATAAAGTGAGTCCAGGACAACCAGGGCTACACAGAGAAACCCTGTCTCAAAAATACAAAACAAACAAACAAACAAAAAGCTACTATGGAGAAAACTCTGCACTTAGTTCTATACTGCTAAAACAGGCACTAAGGGTCTTACCTCAAAATTGGTTGTAGGGAGCTGTGGGAGAACTCGGTGGGTAAAACTATTTGTTGTGCAAGTCTGACCATCTGAATTGGAATTCCTGGAGCCACATAAAAAGCCAGATACAGGAGAGTTAGGAGTGGAGAGACAAAGACAGGAGAATCATCAGGTAGCTCATAGGCCTTCTAGCCTAGAGTATGCATACAGTGCCGCAGCAGAAACAGAAGCAACGCTGCCTTGGGGAGGTGGAAGACAAGGACTGACGACAAGTTTTCTCACCCTCATTCACACATGTCATACATGCACACAAAAAAGAAAAAAAGATGTGGATTGCTGTGAGTTTTAGTCCAGCTTGGTCTGCAAATCAAGTCTAGGACAGCCAAGGCTACACAGAGAGACCCTGTCTAAAAAAAAGAAAAGAAAGAAAGAAAAAAAGATTGGTTTTAGGAGGCTTACTTTTGTTGATGTTGTTGTTGTTAAAGATAAAATTGCTACTGGAAAACGAAAACATGAAGATGATGAGCCAGTATTTGAACAAATTGAAAACACAGCCAACCCTTCTAGATGTCCTGTGAAAATGTTTGAATGCTACTTGTCTAAAAGGTGAACAGTAATGATATTTGACTAAAATTTTGTAGCATGGGGAGTTTAACTTGGGGCCTCAAGCGCACTAGGTAGTGCTCTGCCACTGAGCTACATCCCAACTGGTACTCTCAGAGATGTTTGTATGAGTTTAGCACTATTAAGAAGTGAAGGTATTTTAAATAATTTTTTAAAATTCTGCTCGCTTAAATGGACTTCTGTATTCCAAAGTTATATTCAACTATAATTTAGAGTCCCATTGTGAAATACCTAGCCCATATAGTTTAGGATTCTAGTCCATGCTAAGAAATCACTCTTGACTAAAAGTAGCACGCGTGCTCTTGTCCTGAAACTAGAGGGTTAGAGCAGTTGTGTTGCCGCCAAGCAGAGACACAAACTTTTTTTTAACTGTCACAGGCTTTTTGGGTCTACAGTGTTTCACTGCCTAAAGCAGCAGCCACTGGGAACTGCTTTAAGTGTTGGTTAAATCAGCACTCTAATGATCAGCAAGTGCAGAGGTGGCCTGTACTTTGTAAACAACTTCCTAAACCATAGTGCACTTTCCAGGGTGCCCCTCAGAGCTTGTGAAAACATGCCTGTCCCCTCTGCATGGCCATGTTTTTAACCAAGTCGTAAGGGTAGCTTTCTTGCTCTACTCTGGACCTTTGGTTTAGTTTCATGGATTTCCAGTGCTGGTGATTATTTGCCAGGATTCCTTTTTTGGTATTGTCTTCTTGGTATTTAATGTTTCTTCTATTGTATAATGCTGTAAGACTTTTTATGTGTTGTTTATTTTCATCATTTTAAGCCACATTTTTCATATTTTGTTTTTCCTGAAATGGACATGCACAATTAATTAAACTAATGCATTTTGGATTATAATTTGCATATTACAGTAACAACTAAAATAATAATATGCATGTTAATGGAGTCTTAGATTCCATGAAATACAGGATTTTAATTATAGGAGGGAACCAGTCCTTTATCACAAAAACTTCAAGAACAGTTTACTGATAAAATGTTATTGTAGTCATTCTTCAAAGAAGTAAAGTTGTAGAGGATTTTGTCATGTTCTATGAAATTGACCTTTTTTCTCTTTTTCTCCAAAGTCCACAGAATCTTAATCAGAGAATGGATGTTTTTTATTTGCAACCAGAATGTTCTAGTTCTACAGATAGCCCTGTCTGGTACACATCTACTTCCCTGGACCGAAACACCTTGGAAAATATGCTTGTACGGGTTCTTCTAGTAAAAGATATTTATGATAAAGACAATTATGAACTGGATGAAGACACAGACTAAAAGGACCATTTCAGAAGCAGTGGGATAGCTCAGCATTAGATAGTCATGCTGCTAGATCTTTACAGGAAACATTTCAAGGTTACTCTTCCTGTTCTGAGTTTTGTAGCAATGTACCCACACTGGGTATTACCATGTAAATAATCTGTGAGTGAAAGTTGCCATTATTCTATGTAGTGGTTTTAGGATACTTAACAAATACATTGAATTCTTTTTTTTATTATTTATTTGATTAGGTATGTTTGTAACTTTTTACATTACAAAATATGAAGAGAATGTGCCATGTATAAGTTTTTCCTGTTGCACTGCTCTACTGTTGCAAAGCTCCCTCCACAGGGCGTGCTTTTATTGCGTTCTTGACCAGATGGTTGTGTGTGGGTAGCACTACTCAAGTTTAGAACTTGTAGTGTCTTTCAGAATTTTTAAAATAAACTGTAAACTAATAGGCTGGGTTTTTTGTTTTGTTTGGGTTTTTTGTTTGTTTTATGTTTTAGTTACTGAAGCCTTACCAGGTTATGTAGAGAGATACCATCTTCTGTACCAAAAATAGACAAGAGAATGCTGTCGATACTGGTGTTCTGTAATGTGAACTTATGCTGGTGGAAACAACTTATGTTCCCCTTATTAAAACTTAGTGTCCTTTTCTCACTTGTGACTTTCTGCATCACCCCATTAATTAAAAAAAATTATGTATATATGTGTAAGTAGAGAGAGAATGACTATAACTTGAAAACAAGATTAAGGCATTTTTCTTTGTAAAATGTCTTGAGACAGTGTAAGAAGACTCTTCTCTTCCCATGTCAGTCAGCCATCAGTATATGAGATGACCCTGCCTCCAGCCCCGCCTCCCACCAAGGGTGTGTAGATCAGGCTGCACTACAGCTTGTATAGCACTCTCAAGTTTTACCACTCTTAGAATTCTTGTGCCTGCTTCCAAAAGTGACTGATGCATATGCAGGGCAGAATTATTTTTAGAAATGCCACTCCTGAAATAGTCATTTTAGAAAGTCATGGTACTTGAAGGGAGATAGTGTCACATTTTCCTACAGAGATTAGCAGTGGAGAATGCTGATTACTCCAGATGCTTGTAGAAATAAAAACTGGTGGATAAAGTCAGTCTCAGAGAAGTCATACAGGATACTAGATTGTTTGGCTTTGAAATTTTAATTACTTCTTATAGAAGATTACATTTAAATGCCTTTGTGCTTCTGCATAGCAGTTTATCTGTTCATAACTTAGATTAAGGAAATTTGCTTCAAATTATACTGAGTAAAGTAGTAGCTGAGAATTATCACCAATTATTTGGCTGACTTTGTATGGCATGTGTGATGTTACTTTCTTATTTCTGAATCCTGAAATTACCGTGGTGATACTAGCTTTCAAATAGTTCTGAGGGAAATTAGCCTATTTTCTACAGTGACTAGACAGTATCTACACAGACCTTACCTATTACTCTCTCTCTTAGGATCAACTTTAGCATAGTAAAGAAATTTTCTCAATCATGATTTTGGAATTTTCACAGGTATAGCTACTGCTTGTTTAAGCAATAACTATGTGAAATGTTTTTGGCATGACAATTTACAGTCTTCTAACTTTTTGTAAGTTTGAATAACTTCAGTCCCTTGGTTTTATATTTGAATCATCAGACTGACAGTAGCAAATCCAGTACAAGTTACTTTACTAAGACAGGAACACCCCTCTCCTCATTCGCCTGTTGAATGAAGCTGGAAACACTTAAATCAGAATGCAGATGTTTCTTAGCTTTACAGCACTCCTTCTGAAGCACTTTTACTAGAAATGCATATTGTGATTTAAGGCTGGTTAACCCTAACCATCTTTTATTCTTCGGAGTGGTGCTATAGCCCATCAAAAAGCAATAAACTCACCCACAAGTGTCACATGTATATTTTACCAAATACCATAAATCTCTGCCATGGTACTAAGCACCGTGTCTTGCTATTTAGTTTTTATGGTTTGTACATTTTGCTTTTCTGAGCAGAAATGCCTACAGAATTTTGACCTTACATGATAGAAGACGTAGAGCTTGTCTGTGTCTCATGCAATCCGATGATTGATCTACTTGATTCTCAGGGGGAAAGAAATTTATTTTATGAATATTGTTCTGGGACATTTATTTCACCTGGAACATATTTCTTTGGTTCTTGGCTCTCCTTAGTGTGTAGCCAAAACTGACTGCTGAGAGAAAGGACAATGAAATGATAGCTTATTTTCGCTTCTTCGTGATTTCTGATTATAGACAGCATCCTGTAAATACAACTTTATTGTCTTGAGATGTCTATTGAAGATATTATATTTTTCTGTTCTGAACGATTTTGCCACTTGAAATCGTTCAATGAAAAAGATGACTAGCCACTCTGAGGCAGGTGGATTTCCCATGCAAACCGAATTCTCAACGAATTTCAGAAGGCTTTTACTGTATTAGGTAACATGAGATATTAAAGGATTTTTCTAGGCAAGACGCTCAGCCTTTTTTTTTCCCCCCATAAAAGTACTTTTTACTCAAATCGTAGTTCATGTTTTCCTTTCATGAAATGGAGTGGTTACCAGTGTGTTACTACTGAAACAGGAGCATGTGCACGCTCTGTGCTTTCTGATGTACACTGCTTCCCTTTGTCCTGGCCAGTTGTGATTCGCAAACCGGGGTAGCTCATGTATGTGGAGCATAAAGGGCTGAAGTGATGGCGAGAACAGATCGAGCTTGTACTGCTCTAACATAGGTCCACTTGGTCTGCGGCCCTGAGTGTCTGAAGTGTCTTAAATACAGTCTTAAATTACTAAACATGAACATTTTTATCGGGCAAGCT
Organism: Acomys russatus; assembly: GCF_903995435.1. Lineage (NCBI taxonomy): Eukaryota > Metazoa > Chordata > Mammalia > Rodentia > Muridae > Acomys > Acomys russatus. The sequence continues at coordinate 162,237 of NC_067154.1, forward strand.
ATTTTTACGGGCTCTGCTTTTGTTGGGAGCTACCATCGACTGCAAGTTACTTTAGTTGCCCTCAAAACAAAAACAAAACAACAAAAAACCCACGACTTTCATGTCTGAAAGCATTTTAAAGAATGAATTTCCTTAACTAAATTACAGGATTTTCATTTTACCCCTGAAAAGCCATCATGCATATTAGGAGTAGATTGTGTTGCTAGTTCTATTCCGCTGTGTCCTTGGGATTACACCAGTTTCAGAGCATTACCAGCATGGAAATGTATGTCTGCAACAGGTCAGCTCCGTTTATTGGGGCCGGGGTGGCTGGGAGTAGAAACAACTTCTCTACTTTTTATCTTCATTTGGAAGCTTCCCACACCATGAGATGAACTAGATAGGAAAATGTCCCTACAAAAACGGGAAATCCTGATTACTGAATTACAAGCTCATGAATTCAGGCCTTGTGAAAAGGAGACCAAAATAGAAGCTAAGATTTAACTTATAGACAGTAGTGACGACTGAGCATTCCTACTTTGAAAATCTGAAATCTGCAATGGTCTAAAATCCAAAAGTGTTGAAGGGCCATCATTACGACACTCAGACCTTGGGTGCTTGGGCATTAAGTCCATGAAACCCTTACAGACCCCAGACTGAACCGCATGTGGTGCTGTTCAGCTGTTAGGCTGGAGGTCTACAGGCAGTGGTATCACAGCTGAGCACCAAGCTGACCACATTCTCGGCTGCAGCACAGTGACATAATAGTGACAGGACTTTTGATCTATAAAGTCCAGTATTGCCTGGGCTTCTGATTCTGGCGTTCCAAATTGAGCTTGGTTACAGTACACACCACAGATTGACAGTGAATCCTTGCAGTGTGAAGGCAAAACAGCTTTAGTTCTTAAAGCCCAACTCAAAACTGCACAACAATGTTAACACAAAACTACATTTCTGTCTGTCTCATTTTTGGTTTTCCCATACATGGTTTCTGTTTGTAGCCCTGGCTATCCTGGAATTCACGCTGTAGACCAGGCTGGCCTGCCTCTGCCTCCTGGGTGGTGGGATTAGAGGTATGGGTCACCATGCCCAGCTATTACACATTTTCTTTGTGCCATAGGGTGGGTATAGAGAAAAAGATAGTGTGTCAAAGTGTACTTCTAAACAAGATAACACATTTAAATGCTAAGGAGCACACTTCAGAAGGCTGAGAACAGTCTAGAAGTACACCCAAAGGCTACTGCTATGTTCTGGATTTGTTTAAGAGATCATTACTGACTGAATGTGGTGTAGGTTGATTTCTTGTGACTCCAGTGCTCCCGAGGAAATGGTCAGAGAAGTTCTGGATATTGAGGGTCTGTGGCTTTAAGCCCAGTCCAGTACATGAGTGGTTAAAAAACAGCTCCCAACCACAGACTGTACTGTTCATGCATTAGCCAAGTTTACAAGCTGTAATGAATCAAGAACCCTCCAGTTCTAGATTCTGCACAGTAAGTGGAACATAATGTTGGAAGTTACATTAAGAATGTTCATTGGTAGAGGAGTTTCCATAGCAATTGCTTTTAGAAAAAACTCAGCTCACTAAGTCGTAGTGTGTCCCTCTTGATTCTATATGCAATATAAAACATACCCACTTTGGCCACACTAGTGGTTTGTTTTTGTTGTTGCTTGTTTGAAAATAGCATCTCGCCACCTATCAGAATAACTTCAAACTCCTCATTGTTTCACAGCCCCCTCTGAAATGCACAAATTTGTAGTTCTAAGTTCCTGTCAGCAGGTGGCAGTAGTGCCACATTTGCAGTATGGATTGTGTTTATTTTAAAATCTTTGGGGGCTCTTGGAATGTAGAATTTTTAAAGGCAAACTTTGTTGTAGATTTATGTTAGTGGGGTCAGGTCAGCAGTTAAGAACCAAATGTGTGTGTTGGGGAGTTGGGTGGAAGGAGGGTCGGGAGCTCACAGGGAGACCATCAAGACCTGTGCATCTGGACCCAGGGGCCTGCACAAACTGATGCACCAGCAAGGACAGTGCAGAGAACCTAGGCCCCTGTTGTAGCCAATGGACAGTTCTCAGTGGCTGTGGGGAGAGCAGGGACTACAGGCTGTCCAGATGAGCCTCCCCCCCCCCCCATGTCAGAAGCCTAGGGGAGAGGGGTAGAGCAGAAGAAGGAGGGAGGAAGGGTGGGAGTAGGAAGATAAAAGTGAGGGGGTAACAATCGAGATGCAAGTAGAGTAAATTGTATCTATTTTAAAAAGGACCAAGTATGTGACTGGCATAGGTTATGCCTTAGTATAAGTCAGATTCTGTCAAAAACTTGGGAAAGTTTTTCAGAGTTTTTTTTTTTTTTTTTTTTTAAGTGAGTATTATTGATAAGGAATTGGTGATAAGAAAAGTAGTAGATTGGGGTTTTTTGTTTTTGTTTTTAGTATAATATTTAGGCTTTTTCTTTTTTGGTAGAGCTAAAAGGGAGCCATAAATTTGCATTTGATTTTTTTTTTTTTTTTTTTTTTTTTTAAGATGGGATCAGTTATGTAGCTATGACTATCTTGGAACTCCTTGTGAAGACCAGGCTGCCTTCTAGCTCAGAGATCCACCTGCCTCAGTCTCCCAAATGCAAGGACTAAAGGAGTGTGGCATCACACCAGGCCCCATTTGGATTTTAAGAATGCACAAAATAATTAGGAATAAAATACACAAGTGATAATTTTATACTCGCTATTCTGAATCACTAAGATGTAAGTTTCACTTACCCTTTTGGTCGTTTGTAGCCTAAGTACAAACAGGACACCTTTGTGGAGAGCTACCCAGTCTGTGGAGCCAACTGTTGATCCGCTAAGTACACAATGGGCCGTACAGCCCAGCCCTCCTCCCCAGGGTGTGGTCTGTAGCTGGACAGACTGTCAGCTAAATAGGGCTCGCCGGCCTGCCTGCCTTAAAGGACTGACCTACTAGGACCAACTCACGGCGAGACCCACTCTATCTATCTGACTGAAGAAGTTCCAGGCTCCTCTATCGACATGTTTCCAGTTCCGCCACGAGAGAGATGAAAAGTGGAAATAGCAGTTTTCCAGAGACTCGGGATTTCATTCTGTACAGATTTCTTTATGCATATCTGTCCCATTCTGCCTTTAACGGTCCCTTGTTACAAGAGCAGCGCATACGGTCATCCCCCACCCCTTCCCTATCACAAGTATCTAGGTGTTAATAAATGTTTGTTGAGGGGCTGTAGAGTTCGTTCAGTTGTTTAGAGCACTGGCTGCTCTTCCAGAGTACCTGGGTCCAAATCCCCCACCTCCATGGCAGCTCACACCTGTCTGTAACACACAGATACCCTTACACAGACATGGGTAGACCAAACACCAATGCACATAAAATAAAAATAAGTGTAAAAGTGTTGAATGAATCAACGTCTTCAATCTTGAAGTTGAACGGAAATCAAAGGAGCATTGGGAATACTGACATTTTGGGCGTGAGGGTGTGCCTGTGGGGTTGTGCCTCTGAGCATCTGTGCTGTGTGCGTCTCTCCTGACTCGTTTTGCACACTGTTGCTTCCTGAGTTCCTTGGCCTTCCATTCCAGTGACCAGGGGAGTTGGGGTACAGGCTTAGATGTAGGCACTTGGCTAGTCTGCATGGGCTCTAGAGGACTGGTTAGAAACTTAGTCCACAGCAGCCATAAATTCTTAAAGGAACAGGCATGTAGGTAGAAACGAGATAAGGACATTCTTGACACAGCTCCTTCTAACTTAGTGTTCCAGATGATACGTTATTTTTATGGTCTCAAAGTCTGAAAGACCTACCCTCTAGTTTCGAAGGGGATGATCTGTGCCTACATTTCTTTTTCAGATTCCACTTAGTTTTCTACACTGAGCTCCACCTGGGCCATATTTATGCTGTAACAGTTGTGCTTTTTTTGTTTGTTTGTTTTTGTTTTTGTTTTTTATACAAAGCTAGAATGGAATGTTTCAATCAGCCGGGTGGCTCTAATTTCCCCAAAGTGTTGAGACTCCCTGGCCCCAGCAAAAATTCCTGCGGGATTAAGAGCAATCATTATTCCAGCGCCTGCTGCCTAACACCACCTGCAAAGTGGTGGTTTCGCCCCACAATTTAAAGAACCCTGTCACACAAGCTGATGGTAGGACTGCGGCCTATTTGGGGCTTTAGGCGTGTGCCCCGGGGCCATTGTGCCGGCCTCTCTGCCAGGTGTGAAACAGGGCATCCAGACGACGCTCTTCTCGGTGATACGAAATGCCAAGTTACAAGTAACAGAGAAGTTGATCAGTATCTCCCAAAATTACGTTTCTGGGTCGGCTGATGGCTGAGTCAATAATGGTGCCTGCTTTGCGGCCTGATGACCTGGCTTAGTTCCCTTGGATCCACGTGGTAGGAGAGAGAGGACCGATGCCTGCAAGTTACCCTCTGACCTCCAGATATTCATGCTTCACATCCTCTCCCCATTTCAATCCCCACATGAAAAACAAGTAAACGTAAAACCACCTACCTCGGCACATGTTCAGGTTTTAGTAAATAGTGAGGCTGATCTGGATTGGTGCACGTGCAAAAGGAGGCTGGGAAGGGGAAGTTCAGCTTCTGCCTGGTGGGCCTTAGGGAGGTGGCCCAGGTCTCAAGCCCACTCAACTAACAAAGGCCCGGGACTAGCCTTGCGCAGAAGCTAAGAGCCTGGGACACCGGTCTGTGTTAGGCTGTACTGAGGCCTCTCCTTTTGCCCCAGGGACCAGCAAAAGCATTTTTTTTCCTCCCCACTTGACATTCATGCCCTGGGGTTCGGGGGGGGGGGGGCGGAAGCAGGGTATAGCTCTGTGGGGGTGCCGCAGCAGCAGATGCAGGGTCAATGCTGTAGCTGTTGCTATTACAGAAGACTGACTAAGTTCCCAGGATTCCCTAGCCTCTAGGGAATTCAGCGGCTGAACTGTCGCAAGAGCGACACTGCCCTTTCTCCTAAACCTGACCTTTCTCCTAAACCTGAGTTTTTCTGTAATTTGAGATGTATTCTCAGCCGTCTCCTGAGCCGTCTGGATCAGCTCAAGCAGACTCCTTGAGCTAAGAAAATGGTTCTGACACATCGGTGAACCAGAGGGTTAGCAGCTTCCTGTCTTCAGGAGGAGGATACCTGTGAGTTGTCTTTAGCACTGCTCCCCACACCCCCGCCTGGAAGGAAGGAAGGAAAATCGTTTGTTTTGCCTATAATGGATTCCTCTGAATGATGTTATCAGAAAGAGACACACGGAAGAAAAGGGAAGTGTTTTTATTTTGTAACCAAAAATCCCAGCTCCGTCGTACATTCTAGAAACTCTCAAAACCGAGGTAAATTTTACTCACAGACATTTATTTCTACAGGGGGCCAAACCTAAGAGTAGAGGTGGTTACTTAAAATCTCTGTCTTCCTGTTCCTCCTTTCCTGGAGTCTGATGCTGTGGCCCAGAAGCTTCTCTGTCCTGTTGAGTGAAATGTCTGAGACCATCATGTGGCCAAGCTTTCAACGAAACACAACAAAAGAGCTGCAGCCAGATACGGTCACAGTCATGAGAGGCTGGTGGAAAACACATTCTGGCGAACTGCATACGTCAGGGGAGCCAGGCGAAAAGGAGATTACAGAGATAGGTTTCAAGGACAGCAGGAAATTAGGTCCTAGGCAACGGATTCCAGACAGTTCTCGTTCAGCTTATCAGTATTCTACTTTAGATTTTTAAGTTTTCTGAGTCAGTATTTTGTGGAAGTAGTAAAGAATCTGTACTTGGGACTACAGGGAGAAGTATTTCTTCTCTGGATTCCCTCTCTTGTCTCCCTCTCCACTTGATCCTCCTGTTCCACCTCCGCACCCCCACCCATAACTATCTATTCTACTTCCCTTTCCTCCAGAGACCTATCTGCCCCACCCTAATCTCTTACTCTGTAGCTAACCTCTGCGGTTCTATGGATTGTAGCTTGCTTATCAGTGACTTAACAGCTAATATCCACATATAAGCGAATACACAGCAGAGTTGTCTTTCTGGGTCTTGGATACCTCACTGAGAATATTTTTTTTTCTAGTTCCATCCATTCACCTACAAATTGTATTTCCTTTTTTAACAGCTGAGTAATACTCCATTGTGTAACTACCATATTTTCTTTGTTGATTGATTCTTCTGATGAGGGACATTTAAGTTGTTTCCTATTTCTGGCTGTTATGAACAGAACGGCAACGAACACGCTTGAGGTCTCTGTGGTAGGATGAATTGTCCTTTGTGTATATGCCCAAGAGTGGTGTAGCTGGGTTTTTTTCTTATTTATTTGTTTATTTATTTATTTCTGGTTTTTCAAGGCAGATTTTCTCTTTGTAGCCCTGGCTGTCTTGGACTTGCTTTGTAGACAAGGCTGGCCTCAAATTCACAGAGACCCACCTGCCTCTGCCTCCCAGAGTGCTGGGATAAAAGGTGTGCACCAGCACGCCCAGCTTAGCTGGGTCCTGAGGAGATGCCACACTGATTTCCATAACGGTTGTACAAGCGTGAACTCCCACCAGTGAAGCCCCTGACTTCAAATCCTCTCAAGCGTATGCTGTCACTTGAGGTTTTGATCTTAGCCATTCTGACAGGTGTAGGATAAAAATCTCAAAGTAGTTTTGATTTGCATTTCCCTGATGGCTAAGGATATTTCTTATTTATTTATTTTATGTATGTGAGTGTTTTATTTGGATGTTCACCTGCAGGCCAAAAGAGGGCATCAGACCACATTATAGATGGTTGTGAGCCACCATGTGGTTTCTGAGAATTGAACTCAGGACCTCTAGAAGAGCAGCCAGTGCTCTTAACTGCTGAGCCATCTCTCCAGCCCTTGAACATTTCTTTAAGTGCCTCTCAGCCATTTGAGTTTCCTCTTTTGAGAATTCTCTGTTAAAGTCTGTATCTCGGGTTTTTTTTTGTTGTTGTTGTTTTTTTTTTTGTTTGTTTTGGTTTTTGTTTGTTTGTTTGTTTTGGTTTTTCGAGACAGGGTTTCTCTGTGTAGCCTTGGCCATCCTGGACTCACTTTGTAGACTAGGCTGGCCTCGAACTCACAGCGATCCGCCTGCCTCTGCCTCCCAAGTGCTGGGATTAAAGGCATGCGCCACCACGCCCGGCTTTGTATCTCGTTTTTTAATTGGATTCTTTTCTTGACTTTTTTTTTTTTTTTTTTTTTTTTTTGGCTATTAACCCTCTATCAGATGTGTAGTTGGCAAAATTGTTTTCCCATTCTGTAGACTGCTGCTTTGTCCAAATGATGGTGCCCTTTGCTTTACAGAAGATTTTCAGTTTCATGAGGTCCCATTTATAGCTGTTGGTCTCAGTGCCTGAGCTTCTGGTGTTGTGGTCAGAAAGTCTTCTTCTGTGTCTATGAGATCAAGACTATTTCCCACTTTCTCTTCTGTTAGGCTTGTTGTATCTGGTTTGATTGCCTGAGGTCTTTGATGAGCTTGTGGTTTGTGCAGGGTGACTAGTGTGGACCTATTTGCATTCTTCTTCATGCAGCCATCCGGTTTGACAAGCACCATTTGTTGAAGATGCTGCCTTTTTTCCACTGTGTATTGTTGGCTTTACAGCTGGATCTTCAATTCAATTTCACTGATCAATGTGTCTGTTTTGTGCCAATACCATGCTGTTTTATTAAAAAGCTCTGTAGTACAGCTAGAAATCGAGACTGGTGATACTTTCAGCAATTCTTTTACTATTCTGGATTATTTCAACTATCCTGTGTGTGTGTGTGTGTGTGTGTGTGTGTGTGTGTCTGTGTGTGTGTGTGTTTTCATATAAAGCTGAAACTTGTCTTTTGATAGCCTATGATCATATAGTGGGGGAGGAGGTCCCCTCCGTCTTAGACCTAGGGGAGGGGAATAGGATGAAAGCAGGAGGGAGGAATGGGAGTATACAAGTGATAGGATAACAATTGAGTTGTAATCTGAATAAATTAATTAAAAAACAAATAAACAAACAAACAACAACAACAACAAAAACACCATATGCCTGCCTCCCTCCCCCCCAAAAAAAAAAAAAGATTTGTGAAGAAACCAGGCATAGTGGCTCACGCCTTTAAATCCCAGCACTCGGGAAGCAGAGGCTAGCCTGGCATACAAAGTAAGTCTACACAGAGAAACCCTGTCTTAAAAAAACATATATATATTTGCGTTGGAACTGTTTTGATTTTTGTTTTTTGTTTTTGTTTGTTTGTTTGTTTTTTGTGTTGTTGTTGTTGTTGTTGTGTGTGTGTGTATTAGGGACTAAACACGAATCTTTATTAGCCATGGCTCTTTGAAGAGGATGAAGTAGAAGGAGTGGGTGGCACTGATATCAGGCCAGCTGTGCTTCATGAGCTTGTAGGTGATGGAGAACTCATCCATGTAGTGGGCGATTGTCTCTTGTTTGATCTCCACCTGGTTGAGGATCTTGCCGTTGTACACGCCCACCATGCTGCCCACCATACTGCCCACATGCTGCCCACCATCTCAGGCAGGATGACCGTGTCCCTTAGGTTGATCTTCACCACCTCTGGCTTCCTCATGGGTGGAGCCTCCTTCTTGACCTTTCTCAAGTGCTTGAGAAGTGAGTGCTGCTTCCGCCTCAGGTGAAGGTTCAGGCGCTGCCTCTGGCGGGCGCTGTACAACTGCGGCAGCTGCTCAGCTGATCCAGGTCCACACCACAGTAGGTGATTCAGCCATCTTGGCGGCTGCTTGAAAAGGAAGCGTTGGCTGCGTCTGCAGTGTTGAAACTTTGATGGGGATTGCATTGACTCTGTAGATTTCTTTTGGTAGGAGACCATTTTTATTATATTAATTCTACTGATCCATGAGTAACGGAGATATTTCTATCTTTTGATAATTTCTTCAGTGTCTTGAAATTGTTGTACAAATCTTTCACTTGCTCAGTTAGAGTTACCCCCAAGATATTTTATATTATTTGAAGCTATTGTGAAAGTCATTGTTTCCCTGTTGTTGTTTGTATACAGAACATCTATTTACTGATTTTTGTGCATTAATTTTATATCCTGCTACTCTAAGTGTTTAGGGCCACTTAAGTATACTATCATATCATTGTAAGTATTTTGACTTCTTCCGTTCTAATTTGTTCCCCCTTGATCTTCTTCAGTTGTCTTATTGCTCTAGCTAAGACTTCAAATACTATACTGACTAGGTATGAAAAGAGTGGACAACCTTGCCTTATTCCTGAATAGAACTGCTTTGAGTTTTGCTCCATTTAAGGTGATGTTGGTTATGGGCTTGCAGTAATCAACTTTTATTATGTTGAGGTATGACCCTGTCTTCCTAAATCTCTCCAGGACTTTTATCATGAAAGGGTATTGGATTTTGTCAAAGGCCTTTTCTGCATCCAATGAGATGTCAAGTGGTTTTTGTATTTCGGTTTGCTTATATATTGGCTTATATATGTTGAACCATCCCTGTATTTCTTGGATGAAGTCTCTTTGATTAGGATGGATGATCTTTTTGATGTGTTCTTGGATTCAATTTACAAGTAATTTATTACTGAGTATTTTTACATCTATGTTTATAAGAGAAATTGGTTTGTAATTCTTTTTCTTTGTTGGATCTTTATGTGGCTTGGATATCAGGATCACTGTGACCTAATATAATCAACTGGGCAATGATCCTTCTGCTTCTGTTTTGTAGACTAATTTAAGGAGTGCTTGTGTTAACTGATTTTTGAATATCTGGTAGAATTCTGTGTTAAATAAGTTTAGGCTTTTTTCTTTTCTTTTTCTTTCTTTCTTTCTTTTTTTTTTTTTTTTGTTTGTTTTTTTGTTTGTTTGTTTGTTTGTTTTTTGAGACAAGGTTTCTTTGTGTAGACTTGGCTGTCCAGGACTCACTTTGAAGACCAGGGTGGCCTCGAACTCACAGTGGTCTGCCTGCCTCTGCCTCCCTGGGTACTGGGATTAAAGGTGTGTGCCACCCCACCTGGATGATTCTTTATATTTTTTGTATTGTCTTTGTATCTCTATTTTATTGACTTTATCCTTGAATTTGATTATTTCTTTCTGTCTACTCCTTTTGAGTGTGATTATTTCTTCTCCTTTCCCTCTTCCTCCTCCTCTCCTTCTCCAGTCTTTCAGGTGTGCTACTAAATTACTAGTATGAGATCTCTTCACTTTTTTTCTATGTTTACACTCAGTGCTATGAACTTGCCTCTTAGAACCTCCTTCATTTTTTCCCATTAGCTTGGGTATGTTGTGTTTTCATTTTCATTCAATTCTATTTAATTCATTTCTTAACTTCTGTCTTGACACATTTTTCATTCAGTATTGAATTGCTCAGTTTCCACAAGTTTGTCAGTTTTCTGTTGTTTCTGATAGCCAACTTTAATCCGTGGTTGTCAAATACAGTGGATGCTATTTCAGTTTTCTAATATCTGTTGAGACTTGCTTTGTATCTAAGTAGGTGGTCAATTTTGGAGAAGTTCCATGAGGTTCTAAGAAGAAGAAGGTTTATTTGTTTGTGTTTGGGTAAAATGTGTTGCAAATATCTTTTAGGTCTATTTTGTTTGTAACATCTGTTAGCTCCAGCATTTGTTTAGATTTTGGGGTGGGGGGCATCTTGGTAACTTGTCTATTGGTGAGAGTCAGATCTGCCACTGTCAGTGTGTGAGTAGCAATATGTGACACTGAAGTAGTGTTTTCTTTTACAAGCTTCAGTGCCCTCGTGTTTGGTGCATAGATGTTAAGAATTGTAATGTTCTCTTGGTGTTTTCCTCTCTTTTTTGAGTATGTAGTGTCCTTCCCTATCTCTTCTGATTAGTTTTTGTTTTACAGTCTATTTTGTTAGATATTAAAATGTCTAAATCAGCTTGCTTCTTAACTCTATTTGCTATTAATATCTTCTTCCATCCTTTAACCCTGAGGTAATGCCTGTCCTTGATGCTAAGTCACGTTTCTTAGATGCAGAACAAGGATGGATTCTGTTTTCACATCCATTCTGTGTCTTAGTTAGAGCTTCTATTAATGTGAAAAGATTAATGACAAAGGCAACTCTTAGAAAGGAAAGCCTTTACCTGGGGCTGGCTTACAGTTTCAGAGGCTTAGTCCACTATCATCATGGCAGGAAACACAGCAGCATGCAGGCAGACATGGTGCTGGAGGAGAAGAAGCTGAGAGTTCTACATTTTGGGGTGCAGGCAGCAGAAGAAGACTGCCACACTACACCTAGCTGGAGCATATGAGCCAGCCCTTGCAGTGACACACTTCCTCCAACAAGGCCAGATCTCCTATTGGTGCCACTCCCTATGGGCCAATCAGTGGTGGGGGGCGGGGGGAGGATTCCTATACAAACCACCACAATCTGTGTCTTTTTATTGAGGAAGTGAGACAACCGATGTTGAGAGATATCAATGAGTGATGTGTATTGATTCCTGTTAGGTTGGAGTTTTCCTTCTCATACCTCTCTGTAGCGCTAGATTTGTAGACAGATATTGCTTAAATGTGGCTTATTCATGAAATGTCTTATTTTCTTCATCTATTGTGATAGAAAGTTTTGCTGGGTATAATAGTCTGTGCTGGTATCTGTGGTCTCCTAGAGTCCTCGGAACAGCTGTCTGAGCACTTTAGCATCTGCTAAGCACTTTAGCATTTGCAGTCTACATTGAGAAGTCAAGTGTTGTTCTAATAGGTATACTTTTGTATGTTACTTGGTCCTTTTATATTATAGTTTGTAGTATTCTTTCTTTATCCTATACATTTAGTGTTTTGATTATTATGTACCATGGAGACGTTTTTTTCCCTGCTCCAGTCTATTTGGTGTTCTGTATACTCCTTTTTTTTTAAATTAATTTATTTATTGTATATGAGTGCTTTATCTGCAGAAGAGGGTATCAGATCACATTATAGATGGTTGTGAGCCACCAGGTGGTTGCTGGGAATTGAACTCAGGACCTTTGGAAGAGCAGGTGGTGCTCTTAACCACTGAGCCATCTCTCCAGCCCTCTCTGTATGCTTCTTGTACCTTGATAAATATTTCCTTCTTTAGGTTGAGGAAATTTTCTTTTATGATTTTTGTTGAAAGTGCTTTCAGCCTTTGACCTAGGTTTCTTCTTCCTTCTCTTCTTGTTATCCTTAGATTTGGTCTTTTCAGCTTTCTTTTCTCCTGCTGTGACAAAATACCTGAGTGAGCCCCTAAAAAAGAGGAAGAGTTCATTTTGCGTCATAGTTGTCAGTCCAGAGACACTGGGTTCTACTACTTTGGGGTGACACAGTACGTCACAGTGGAAGCATGTGGATGAAGAAGCTGCTCCCCTCACGATGGCCAGCATTCCAATCATCTCTTCAGTGGCCTGGCTTCTTTTTCCCAGGCCCCACTTTCCAAAAACATTAAGCTGAGTCTGAGATTCTGAACACATGGACCTTTGGTGAACCTTTCAGATGCATGCCATGGCTCCTGAGAATTCCCAAGTGACTTTCAGGGAGGCCATTTTGTTAGCTCCCAGTGGTGTGGCCGAATACCAGTAAGAGGTAACTTAAGAAGGAAAGCTAATTCTAGCTCACAGTCCTAGGGGATGCATGCATCAAGGTGAGGACCACATACAGCAGAGGATGGTAGCCACTGGTCAGAGTACATCCACTAGGCTGGGCTATAGCATCCAAGGCTCATTTCCAGTGGTCCACCTCCTCCAACACAGCTCCACCACCTACATGTTCCATAACCTTCCCAAGAAGTATTACCAGCTGGGGACCAAGTGCCTCTTGGGAAATGTCAGTGAGTAACTTCAAAATGGGGCCTTAAAATATGAACCTGCAGGGGCTGGAGAGATGGCTCTGTGGTTAAGAGCACTAATTATTCTTCCAGAGGTCATGAGTTCAATTCCCAGCAACCGCATGGTGGCTCACAACCATCTATAATGTGATCAGATGTCCTCTTCTGGCCTGCAGGTGTACATACAGGCAGAACACTGTATACATAATAATAAATAAATAAATCTTTTAAAAAAATGAACCTGGGCAGTTTGCTCAAGATAGGCCAAAGAGAGAACAGTTCACAGAGAGAGAGAGAGAGAGAGAGAGAGAGAGAGAGAGAGAGAACAGGTAAAGGACTAAGGAGAAATAGAGAAACAGAGAATAGGGGCTGGCAGGAAAAGACTCTGAGTGGGGGAGGGTGGAATTTCAGACTGTAGGCTTGGAATTACAGGCTTGTGCTCAAGGCTTGCTCGCCTGACCATGGTACTACTGGAAGGTGGAGGAACTTTTGGGAGGTGGGATCTAGACAGGTCATTGAGGGTACACTTTTGGAAGGGAAATGCAGACTCCAGTTTCCTAGCTGGCAGGAGCGGAACAGGGTTCTGCCACATGCTCTTACCACAATGTTCAGTGCTGTCCCAGGACCACAGTGATGGAAGGCTGACATCGCTGAGAGGGTTTGTGAAAGCAACCCTTTTAAACCCTCTTGGAAACATCATAGTAATGGAAACTTAGCAGTGTCACTTAAGGTTTTGTTGTTGTTGCTGTTGTTTTGGTAGTTTTGCTTTTGTTTTTGTTTTTTCATTGAGACAGGGTTTCTCTGTGTAGCCCTGGCTGTTCTTGGATTTTCTCTGTAGACCAGGCTGGCAGAGGCAGGCACCTCTGCCTCCCGAGTGCTGAGATTAAAGATGTGCGCCACCACTGCCTGACATCACTTAAGTTTCGATACAAGCTTCCACCAACTCCAAGAATGGACCCTCAGTCCGGTTTCTGGACATGTCGGGGTTTGGAATCAGGGTAGCTGAGCAAAGCTCTAGGGAAGGTGAGAGAAGAGGTGAACTGATCATAAAGACAAGGCCTGGAAGAAGGTGAGAGCTGAGCCTGGTCACACAGTTAGCAAGTAGGTCAAGAGAGGCTATCAGGTTATAAACAGGAAGTGCAAAGGGACCGAATCCTGCTACCACCTAGGCTGTGCGATGCTGTGTGGGTGCTGCCACACTCATCAGCCTAGTGCCTATGGTGACTCCCTATGCCAGAGGCAGAACTGAGTGTCTGCATAAGAGACCGGTTGGCAGGGGCTAGAGAGATGGCTCAGTGGTTAAGAGCACTGCCTGCTCTTCCAAAGGACCTGGGTTCAATTCCCAACACCCACATGGCAGTTCACAACTGTCGGTAACTCCAAGATCTGACACCCTCACACCAATGCACATAAATTAAAATTAAAAATATGAAAAGGAGACTGGTTGGCTATCATGTCTAAAGCACCCAGGAAAAGCCTGCGGAGCCCTGGATCCCAGGCTGGTTGGACAGCTGTGCGCTTATTTTAACTACATGGTTTGTCCTTTCAACCTGGGCTAACTGTGATGCATTTTCAAAACATTTTGTGGAAGTCGGAGTTTTCCATCAAGTGGTGTTGGCTGGGCTCCAGCTTGTTTCTATTCATGTGAAGGCAGAGCTGGACAGGCACATGGTGTGACAACTCTCAGACCTTGCTTTTGTTTCTGGCCAATCCCTGGCCCTTTTAAGCAGCACAATAAAAGTGCTGCAGTCAGCAGGGTCAAGCAGGATAGCCAGAGAGAAATGTGAAAACGAGATTATGGGCTGTGATTAGAGGCAGGGACGGGTGCTGAATGTCTTTCACCACGTGGTGTGAGCTAAGGCCACCGTTTGTCATAAAACAAACTGCCTAGTGCTCAGGAGTAGAGAATAGATGACAACTGCACTTTAGCATGCTTTGTTCAAGTAAACGAGCCACCGTTGTTTTGGAAAACAGAGACCAAGCTTACAAACAGTGAAGGAATTTCCACATTTTCATACTTTTGTGCTTCTAGAGGGTTTGGATTCCTTTGGGGGTCTCTTACGAGTCTATACATTGTATAGGAGCCTCCATGCAAGCCAGTTAACATGAGCTGGGGTCAGTGGCTATCTCACAGCTGAGACTGGAGATAGGTAGGGTCCTCAGGGGCTGAGATGGGGGACTGTCTTCCTGAAGAGCAATTCTGTAATGTGCAACCTAGACTTAATCTCCTTCCCTTGAGCAACTCCCTCCCAGGTAGCCAGCCATCCTGAAGAAATAATCAGTGTGGGCTGGGGAGATGGCTCAGCAAGTATCAGGATTGGAGTGTGGACCCCAGGAAACCATGTACATGTCTGGGGAGCAGGATGGGTCACCTGTAACACCAGCGTCTGAAGGCAGAGGTCCCCACCTGAGTAAGCTGCCCAGCGAGACTGGCCACAACCCTGAGATCCTGGTTTTGCTGAGCGATTATAACTCCATGAATAAAGGGGAAGAGACATTGTGGCTGATTTTCCACATCACCTTTAAGCCTCTGCCCTGGATGACATGAACATACTCCCATCCCACATGCAAACATACATGTGTGCACACACATATGTGCATCACACACAGAGGAAGAAATGGGGGCAAGGGGAAAAGAAAAGATGTGTGTACAAAATTAGCTTGTGATTAAGGAAATTGGCATATGGTGAAATGGCGGATCTGCTTTTTTATTTTGTTGTTGCTGGGTTTTGAGGCAGTGCCTCGCATGTTAGCTTGGGCTATCTTCAGACTGCTCTGTAGCCTAGGCTGGCCAGATCTTGGTGCTCCTGCCTCAACCTGCTCAGCACCTGGATTGCAGGTGTGAGGGCACACCTGACTTAAACAATGGGATCTTAGATGCTTTTGATAGTGCAGATTTGAAGAAGAAAATGTACTAACACAGAGAAAGTTCATAACAGAATAGAAAATATAGAAGAACTATGAATGACCCAGATTCTGTGTGGATGTACAAGTAGGAGATAACACAAACTGAAAGCAGAGATGACCAGTGAAGAGTAAGATAAACAGCTCCTTCATGGCTCCTTCATGCCTTCATGTCTGTACCTCCACGACAGCAAGTCTTGATGTAGTGTTTTACTTGTGATGAGGGGACATGGATTTCACTGGGTTTTGAAACCATTGATGGGATCTTTCATTAGACAATTTATTCTCTTCTCAAATATTGTCCCTGCCCCTGACTGCCTCCTTCCCTTCTAGCATGGTAGCATGGGGTGACGGTGTGTGTGTGTGTGTGTGTGTGTGTGTGTGTGTGTGTGTGTGTGTGTGTGTTTGGTTTTTTGTTTTGTTTTTCATAACAAGGTTTCTCTGTTTAGCCTTGGCTGTCCTGGAACTCACTCTGTAGAACAGCCTGGCTTCAAACTCACAGAGATCCACCTGCCTCTGCTGGGATTAAAGGTATGCGCCACCACCATGGTGCCATTCTTAGATTTCTTTATCAGTGACACTCAAAGGGACCTCAAATTCTCCTATATTTCTTCTCTTTCCTTCTAATTTGAGTTTTATTCAGGAAAATTTCTTTGACTTGTTTACTTGAAATATATATATTATGTTAAAAACCTGCAAGAAGGAAGCTTTTGCTCATTGCCTGGATGATGTCACCTAGATAGCAAGTCCACTAATAACTGGAATTGGAGCCTACTTTTTGGAATTCTAGTGTCTACTGAGGACAGCTGAAACATCCTGCCTTTGGCAATAAAAAACTACTGGAGTTTTGGACTCTCCATTTGTAGACCACCATTCTGGATTAGCTGAACCACAGCCTGTAAATCCTTCTAATAGATACCCTTTACCTATACATATATTCATCCATCCTGTAAGATCGGTTACTCTAGAGGGCTCCTAATAATACACCAGGCATAGCTATATGAAGTTATCAAAAGAATTATCGAGACTTGCTATGAAGTTTAGAATTCAGTGTCAGAAAAGACAGGGTTGTCATGGGACATTGGCTGCCTAGGAAGGCTATGCTGATAGTGGCCACACCCTAACTCCTTCACATGGAGGAATTCACACACCTTTAATTCCAGCACTCAGGGAGGCAGAGTCAGCCGGATATCTGTGAGTTGGAGGCCAGCCTGTTCTACAAAGTGAGTCCAGGGCAGCCAAGGCTACACAGAGAAGCTTTGCACAGCTGCTGGGCCTGTAGATGGGCAGACATCCCAGACCCCTGAGGGTGTATCAAGAGTTCAAGGCCACCCTGTGCTTCTGCATGCCTCCCAGTTGACTTTCTCTGGTCCAGGCACTTAACATCCATATTGAAATCTCTCACTAAACTCCATCTCTCCTGTTTTCTATGCGCCAGTGGCTTTCTCTCCACTGTGACCTGACCTGAGTGTGTGCCGAGCGATCTAGGCAGGAAGCCAGAAGTTCATGCCCATCCTTGTTTTCAAAGCGGGTTTCAGGATAGCTGCAGATACACGAGACACTGTCAAAACAGACCGAAACCAAGAAAACCCAGCGACAAACAGAATAACATAATTCCCTATTCTTGAAAATTAATGACATGGGTTTCTATTCCCACTACTCATCCATGTTGCCCCTCAGTCTCCTTTGCATGAAAGTGATCACAGTGGCAAGCCCCTCCATCACATCTGCTGGAGCAGAAGTTCTCAACCTTGCTAGTGCTGGGACCCTTTGACACAGTTCCTCAGGCTGTGGGGACCCCAAACCAGAAGATCATTTCTGTTCCTAATTTATTGCTGTAACTTTGCTACTATTTTGAATTGTAACATAAATGTCTGATATTTCCAATGGTGCTAGGTGACCCCTGTGAAAGGGTCCTTCAACCTCTATACGGGTCTTGACCCACAGTTTGAGAAACACTGTGCTAGACTAAGCTGCTGTGTGCTTCTGAGGGACAGAGAAACGTGCAGGACGCAGGGGTTCGGGCTGCAGCAGTGCTCAGACAACAGGAGAGACAGTAGGGTTTGAGGCCTGGGCCTGAGCTCACATATCCATTGTGGCCTTCACCATAGCTGTCCCCACTGCCCCACCACTCCTGCCTCTCCCACAGGCCGTGCTCTCCTGTTCTCCTGTCTCCTCCTCTGCTTCCCTTTTCTCTTTGTGCCTCTTGGAGAAGAACTTCCCAGGCTCCACTTTCCCAATTATTATGGCTTAGCTACAGTCTTAGAAAACTGTAATGGATTAAAAACAAAAAATTCTGTATGTCTCAGGGTTTCAATCAAAGTTTACACTAAGTGAGGATATTTGGCAAATGTTTTAAACTATTAAACTGACCAGCCATGGAGGACCACACCTTTAATCCCAGCACTGCGGAGGGGGAGCTAGAGGAAAGCTAATCACTGTGATGTCCTGAACAGTTTGGTTTAAATTTTAGTGAGTTCCAGGATGACCAGGACTATGTAAAGAACCCCTGTCTCTAAAAAGAAACCTAAATTAGTTGACCTTGGTTTTACTTAGATTCTTTGAGTATTTCAATTGCGACTCCGTTGTCAGGCCCAAGAGGTCCAGAACTCTGGCTCCTGCCTCAGCCTCCTGAGATGGGATTAAGAGCTCAGGCTTACCCTCTGCTGGCCCACCCTAACATCCTGTAGCCTGGGCCTACTCCACTCACATCCCAGAGATTTATAAAGGGACGCTTCTCCACAGGGTTCTCAGACTTGTAGAAGTGAACACAGCTCTCCGTCCACACTCCAGACTCTGGTGTGCCCATCAAGACACAGCAGATCCTAGTTCCCAACTCGGTGGAGCAAAGGAAGCCCAGGAGCCAAAAATGCAAGTGAGTTGGGGGATCCACTCTTGTGTTTTCTGGAGCATGGCTGTGCTGTTGTCTTCAACTCATTTCAGAAGGCTTACAGACTCAGAGTGTGTCTCTGCGGTGCTTCTCCACTCCACTTGGATGTGAGGTCATCGGGTCCTCATAGGAAGCCTCCTGGAATGTACTGGTACTGTGTTCATTGTGCACCCAAGGGAATGTATATGGCAAAACATCATTAAATGCCTTGAATGGGAACACATCTGCAATTTGCAGAGGCACAAGAGGCTGCACTAAACTTGGTCTTGGGTTATTTTTTTGTCTTTAGTTTGTTAAGGCATCATCTTATTGATCCAAGGCTAGCCCACAAGCCATTATGTAGCCAAGAATGACCCTAAAAGTCTGAGCCTTCTTATGCCTCTTAAGAAAGAGCTGGGATCATGGCGACCCACCAAACACCCTTGTTATGTGATACGGGCTGGAGAAATACTGGTTCACAAAGTTTGTCTGATCCCTTAGTATGCTTGAATAGTTGGAGTTCATTATTATGAGATTTTAAATTGGATTTTTAGCTCATGGAAAACAGAAAGGAGATTGGGGAGAAAGTGAGCTAGAGAGAGAGGCTGAGGTCTTCTCAAAGGAGAGGTGCTTCTGTTTCTTATCTTTCACTCCATCAAGGGCACCTACACTATTCACTGGAGTTTTTCCCTGGTTAAACTTGAGGACCAGCTTACCCATTAGGTGACAATGAGCCAGCACCTGGAGGGCAGGACTGAAGACTCCATTGTTTTGCTAATGCTGCAAGAGGCAAGCTCCTGAGTCCTTGCACATCACAGAGACAGAGATTCCCATTGCATAAGAACTGTTTTAATATTTTATGTATCCATTTTGGCACAGAGAGAAGCAAGCCAAGTCCAAAGACCCAGAAACACCCAAGGAGCCAACGTGCAACGGGGGCAGAGGCAGGAAGACCAAAGGGCCTCAGGTATGCAGAGTCAAGTCTGTGCTCAAACCAAACTCTTCTTATGTATTTCTTTATTCTGTGGCTTGTGAGTATATGCAAGATCCCAGATGCCCACAGCTGTGACAAGGGTAGACTGACACTCTGTGGTGCCAGGTCTCTGCCCTCACAGAAGACCCAAAGTTTGAGAAACTGTGAGAGCCTCCCTGGGTCAGAGGTGGTCCTGAGTCCATGTAGGCACAACATTCCTGGGTAGCACTTATCCTGTGAGATACCTTTGCATCCTGAGATGTAGTTTCTAAAACTGAAGACACATACATTGTCCTGGTGTGTGTACTCCTTGGTGTTAAGAGCAGGGTAGCCAGGTGTGGTGGCGCATACCTGTAATCCCAGTACTCGGAAGGCAGAGGCAGGTGGATCACTGAGAGTTTGAGGCCAGCCTGGTCTACAAAGTGAGTCCAGGACAGCCAAGCCTACACAGAGAAACCCTGTCTCAAAAAACAAAAACAAACAAAAAAGAGCAGTGTAGATGTTGAGTCCTGGGCTGGTGGACATAGTCTGTTGGTGGCTGCTCAGTGTGCAGGAAGAATCCCTAAGAAAGGTTCAGATGAACTTCTGCATGGTGTCAAAACACTCATCATGCCCCTCTGTCCCTACCAGGTCCTTCCCATGGCCCATGGACTGATCTTGAAATCAGGGTCTTCCTGCAGGAGTGGGAAGTAGTTGAGCAGGAAGTTGGCCACCCAGGCGGGAAGATCCACAAGAAGACCAGACTGATTTGCCAGCGCCTTGGTCAACGGGGCCTGAAGAAGAGTGGTAAAAGCTGTTTGGATCTGCTGCTCACCATGCAGAATTTGCACAAGACTCTCTGTAACGAGAGACCAGGGATTGAACCCTTGTTCTCTCCTTATGCAGAGGCCCTGTACAGGATCCTGGGCCCCAGGGACCCGAGAAGCCAAATGCCAGGTTAGTGTCTTCTGTGTAGACTGTTGAGGTCCTGTAGAGAGTGGCATCAGCTGGCCTGTCCTTCATGAGCACAGAGCAGAGCACACAGTGGAGGGAAGCCCCTTTCCCACAGGCCTCTATAGCACATAGCAGGAAAGTCTGGCCTCTCTCTGGGTCATTTTTCTGTCACCCTAAGGGGATGGAATTTGGACTAGTACATAGTTGACTATGACAAACAGACCAGCAGGTTACTTAGCCTGATTCAGGGAGAGGGAGGGTGCCATGCTTATGACTATAAAAGGAACCTTTACTCTCCTGGCTCAGCTGTTGTCTGGGAGGCTTACTGCCTCCTGCTGCCTAGGCCTGCTGTAGGCTGCAAACAATCCAACCCAGGCCTAGAATGTTTTCAGCCTCTGACACCTCCTGCTTAGGCAGCTCACCCTTCCTTGTTCTTTCTGAGCTCTGGCTAGTTCAACTCAGCTGTTCTGCCTCAAACTCCTCTCCCAGTCAACTCATTTAATCTGGCTTCTCTCTAGATTTGCCCAGAATTGCTCTGCTTGGCCTCAAACTAACTCAGCGATCTGCTCTAAACTTAACTGGCTCCTTCTCATTCTCTTGCTTGTTCAGTCTTCACCAGAGTTCAGTTTCTGTAACCCATCTCTCTATTACTGTGCTAGTAAAATTGCCTCCCAAGTAGCTTTCCTTTCCTCTCTCTTCTCGTGAGAGTTTGGCATGTTCTTTTCTGTCAAATCCTCTCCGATTAGTAACTTTCTTTTTCTGCCACTCAATGATATATCAATGTTTCCTTCTACAAACTAATTTTACCTCTGTTGTTTGGGATTAAAGGCATGTACCACTATGCCTGGGCCTAAGCTTTTCTTTACCTGATATTGCTCTATACCAGGCTGGCCTTGAACTCAGATCTGTTTGCCTCTGTCTCCTGGATCAAAGGCATGTTTATATTCCAGCCAGAAACAATTATCAATCCCACAATCTTAACAGCCCAAATGTCCTTATGAAGATCCACTGGGCCACTGATGCGATGGTCCTCCATAACTGCAGTCCTGATCGTCTGTCCTTCAGCAACAGCCTATTTCAGCACCATGGTTTTCCGGTCTGCCAGTCTAATGAACTATGTGTCCTTCTTCAGCTGCTTCGTTAAGCTGTCTTCACGCAGAGGGATTTACTTTCTGTACCATTTCCTTGAGTCACGACTTTCATTTGGAAGCCCCGCCCTCCTCTCTCTCTCTCTCTCTCTCTCTCTCTCTCTCTCTCTCTCTCTCTCTCTCTCTCTCTCTCTCTCTCTCTCTCCTCCTCCTCCTCCTCCTCCTCCTCCTCCTCTTTCCCTGAAACAGGGTTTCTCTGTGTAGCCTTGGCTGTCCTGGCTGTAGAACAGGTTAGCCTCTAACTCACAGAGATCTGCCTGCCTCTGACTCTTTTAGTGCTGGGATTAAGGGTGTGTTCCACCATACCCAGTTTTGGGAGCTTCTTTTATTTGTATTGAATCTCTATCAATTTTGATGCAACCCATAGACAAAACCTCTTTCCCAACATAACATATTCCCTGAGTTCTATTCTGATGTTAAAACATCTTTAAAGAATAGAGGTTGATTTAATTCAGTAGTTTTTTTTTCTATTATCCAATATCTTTCAGCTAATCTTATTTCCTCTTTCTGTTTATCAAGATACAATTAGGCCTTTATGAATACACACATAAACTAGACATTTAGGCAGTCGCATTCCAGCTCGATTCCAGTGAGCCAGGCCGCTGCTGCTGCTGTTTCTTCTCCTCCTCCTCCTCCTCCTCCTCCTTCTTCTTCTTGATTTTTCTTATTTATTTATTATTTATTTGCATTGGTGTTTGGCCTGCATGTATGTCTGTGAGAGGGTATCAGATCTTCTGGAACTGGAGTTACAGACAGCTGTGAGCTGCCATATGGGTGCCGGGAATTGAACTCAGGACTCCTGGAAGAGTAGCCAGGGCTCTTAACGACTGAGCCATCTCTACAGCCCTTTTTTTGATTTTTCAAGATAGGATTTCTCTGTGTAGTCCTGGCTGTCCTGAAACTTGCTCTGTAGACCAGGCTGCCTTGAACTCTCAGAGATCTGCCTCCCAAGCGCTGTGATTAAAGGAGTGCACCATCACTGCTCAGCTGAGCCAGGCTTCTTACCTGTTGTCAACGGGCTGCCTACCTTGACTGTCAAATTCATTAGGTTCATAATCAAGCATTTACTGTCCTCTTAGTTCCTCTGTCTCATTTCTCAAGCCTTTGCATTATCATAGCTACATTTTCTTGTGTATAGATATTTTTTCAACCTCTTATAAGAGGAAAAATATAAAGATTGCAATTGACAGTAGAAAGAAGTTTACTCCAGTGGTCACAATTTCAATGAATACTTCAATGGCTTTTTCAAGTAACATTTCTATCCCCTTAACTTCTACCCTTGTTTTCAAGGGATCTGAAATGGAGTTTCCCATTTTTTATGCAGGGAAAGTCTGTCTGTATAATTAAAATGGTCTTTTGACATGGCTTCCTGTGTCACTGTCTGAGAGGCTCCTGCGTCTTCTTTGCTCTGGGCTCAATGATTCCACTGCTCCGAGATTGCCCGAGTCTCTCTGGGCATCTAGCCAAATTCTAAGAACTGAATGTTCCTCTGGAGGTGACCTCAGGTGAATTTCTTCTTTGCAGCTTTCTGTCAGATGTCCTCTGCTTCTGCAACGTTTATGGGCTTTCTTCTTCTTCAGTCACGTTGGATTTTCTTACCAACCACATGGAGCACCACATGTAAAAGGAACTTCGTTCTCCTGGCTGAATGTCGTCGGGGAGGCTGACTGCCTCTGTCTGCTAATGTAGGCCTAGTCTTGGAAGCTTCTAGAGACTTACTGCTTAATAAGCTCACCCTTGCTTGTTCTTTCTGAGCTCTGGCTGGTTCAACTCAGTGTTCTGGCTCAAAGTCTTCTCCCAGCTGACTTCTTTAATCTGGCTTCTCTTTGGGCCAGGAATTACTCTGCTTGGCCTCAAACTAACTCCAGCAATCTTTCCTTTTCTTTCTTTCTTTTTTTTTGGGGGGGGGCGGGGGAGGTTTTGAAGCAGGGTTTCTCTGTGTATCCTTGGCTGTTCTAGACTCACTTTGTAGACCAGGTTGGCCTTGAACTCACAGCAATCCGCCTGCCTCTGCCTCCTGTACACCACCATGCCTGGATCCAGCAATCTTTTCTAATCTTCTGGTTCCTTCTTGTTTTCTGGCTCATTCCATCTTCACCCGAGTTCTCTCTCTGTAACTCATCTCTCTATTACTGTCCTGGCAAAACTTCCTCCTCTCTCTGCAAAACTGCTTCTTAAGTAGCTTCCCTTTCGTCTCTCCTCTCATGAGAGTTGGGCATATCCTAGTCTGTCAAATCTCTATTGAGTCACCTTTTCTGCCACTCAATTAGACATCACTTTCAAACATGGGTGCTCCCTTCTACAAACTCACTTTACCTTTGTTTGGCATTAAAGGCATGCACCAGCACACCTGGGCCTAAGCTTCTCTTTATCCAATATTTGCTCTATACCACGTTGGCCTTGAACTCAAGTCTGTTTGCCTCTGTCTCTTGGATTAAAAGAGTGTTGGTATTCCAGCCAGATCACACAGATCTAGATTTTTGGATGTGATCTCTTGTCAGAACAGCCATGTTCTGAGTTAACATTCCTCTACATATGATCTTTCTGTTTCTTCTCCTCTCAGATCCTCCCTATGATGGGGCTGGTAACCCCCAGCTTCCCACGTACCCTCAACCTCCCACGGAGTTGCCATCTTCTGTGTGCCAGCCTTGTGGTTACAGCATCCCTGTGCCTTCTGGAGAGTTTCAAGGGAAGGCAACACCAACGGTGTCCACAGAGGATTCACTGGTTCCCAGATGGGAGCCCTGGAGCCCCAGCTATCCTTTGATGGTTCCACCCCTACTTCCTGCCTCTGTCCCTGAAGACACCAGCCCACAGCACTCGTGGTCATCTTCTGATGCCAACCCAGGTCCTTCATGAGGACAAGTAGAAGCCAAGAGTGGTGACGCACGCCTTTAATTTCAAGACTCAGGGAGGCAAAGGCAGGCTGATCAATGTGAGATCAAGGCCACCCTGGTCTAGAGAGCAAGTCCATGACAGCCAAGGCTACAGAGAAAATCCTGTCTTGAAAAACAAAAACAAAAAAGACAAGAGTCCTTGCTTTTCCTCTAAAAACCTCAAAATCATACATCGTTGTTGGTGTACTCACCTTTCTCTACCTCATCAAAGAAGAAAAATTTGAAATTAAATAAATTTCTATGCAGTAATTGTCTTGTCCTCCTCCTCCTTGTCCTCCTCCTCCTGCTCCTCCTCCCTTATCCTTGTCACTACTGTTGGGGATCATAAGTACAGGTGGGCAGGGGATGTGGTACTTACTGGTGGGGGTCATTCCTAGGTGACCTGGCACCTGCCCTTTGCCCTCTGTCTCCTCCAGACTCCTGACACTGTGTCCCTTACTACAAGGGCAGCCTCTGTGTCCACAGACAGCAGTGTGGTGGCCCATGCCTTTAATCCCAGCACTCGGGAGGCAGAGGCAGGCGGATCGCTGTGAGTTCGAGGCCAGCCTGGTCTACAAAGGGAGTCTAGGACAGCCAAGACTACACAGAGAAACCCTGTCTCGAAAAACTAAAGAAAGAGAGAGAGAGAGAGAGAGAGAGAGAGTTAAAGCTTATGTAAATCTTTAAGTTTCAGATACTAAAAGATTGTCAAGACACATTATCACCTATCCTAAATTTATAATGCATATTCAGTTGTACGAGGGATAGTTATATCATGCTAGGCATTATTGTGAGCTGGTTAAATATATAACTCACTGGCCATGCTACTTAGGATAGCTATGTCACTTTAGGTGTAATTATGTCCTGGTTATTTGGTCATTAAGCATGACATAATGTGATATGATTGTGTGTAAAGTTAATATTGTGATTACTGGCAACTTGACAACATCTCGAATTAACTAAAACTCTAAAATGTCTTGGCATTCTTTTGAGGATTTTTTGTTCTTGTTGTTTGTTTAATCATTTGAAGTAGAAGCTCCTCTTTTCATCTGGATCTCTGAGGTAGGAAAGCAATCCCTTTACCCAGCTCTTTGGAGGTGGAAAGACCCAGCTCTTTTCTTGGCAGACTGTCTGCTGAAAGCCTATATCAAAGACGTGACAGAAGGAAGTGCATCTTTTTGCCTGCTTTCTTTCACCCTTGCTAACAAGCGTGTCTTGGGACTGGCATTAGAGTTGCAGTTCTGAAGCTTTGGATTGTATTTTTTTTTTATTAATTTATTCTTGTTGCATCTCAATGGTTATCCCATTTCTTGTATCCTCCCATTCTTCCCTCCATCCCATTTTCCCCTTATTCCCCTCCCCTATGACTGTTCCTGAGGGGGATTACCTCCCCCTGTATATGCTCATAGGGTATCAAGTCTCTTCTTGGTAACCTACTGTCCTTCCTCTGAGTGCCACCAGGTCTCCCCGTCCAGGGGACGTGGTCAAATGTGAGGCACCAGAGTACATGAGAAAGTCATATCCCACTCTCCACTCAACTGTGGAGAATGTTCTGCCCATTGGCAGGGGTAGGGGTTTAAAGTTTACCGCCTGTATTGTCTTAGTTTGAGCGGGACCCCTGGGCCCAAATCTGCCTATCATAATGTTCTACTTGTAGGTTTATAGGACCCTCTGGATCCTTCTACTTTGCTATTCTCCCATGATTCTCTCATTTAGAGTCCCAATAGGATGTCCTCCCCTCTGTCCCAGTTTCCTGGTAAGTGAAGGCTTTCGTGTGACATGCCCTTTGGGCTAGTATGCAGATATAAGTGAGTATATACCATTTGAGTCTTTCTGCTTCTGGGTTAACTCACTCATTATGGTCCCTTTGAGGTTAATGACCCTTTCACAGGGGTCACCCAAGACTATCAGAAATACCAGATATTTGCATTATGATCTGTAACAGTAGCAAAGTCACGGTTGGGCATTACCACAAGATGAGGAACTATATTAAATGGTGGCAGTGTTAAGAAGGTTGAGAACCACTGCATTAGAGGCCACTTCTTCAGGATTCTGGCATATACTGAAGACTATGACAGCAGTCTTGGTCAGTCTGGGGGAATAAACATCTTCTGTATTCTTGGAACTTCTGTTCATAGGCAGTCATTGTTGGATTAACTGGACATATATGTATATACATACATACAGACATACAGACATACATATCAAGTCAGAAGTCTTTGTAGGTCTCCTGTTTATTCTCACTTGGGGTGCATAGGATGAGTGTACCTCAGAGCTGTGTAAAGATAAAGAAAAATACAATTTTCAGACTTGCCTGAAGCTGCTTGCTGGTGGCTTCTTGGAGATGGGAGATAAATCTGGCTCCCTCTGTGAGGACTTGCAGGCACCTCTCCTGGTTTATAGATACCTGAAACCCAAGTCTCAGCTTCGGAGTATTTTGCCCAACTGGCAATATGGTGTCAGGGTGCAAATCTGTGTGAGTGCCAGGCTACTGTGAAGTCATCTGGGCAGCAAAGTACCTTCTCATCCTGCACCAAGAACCAGCACAGATGGACTGTCCTGCAGTCCTCAGATGGGAGATTTCTAGTTCCCTTTCCTCTGAGGTTTATGGAACCTCCTTTGGGATGCTAGCATATTGGATTCCTTAGAGGATGTACACTTGGCTCTTCTGGTGCTGGTGTCCTATAAGGCCATGTTCCTAAAAACCCTTGTTTCTACCCATTGTTCATAGTGACCTTGACAGACCAGCAATTACTTCCACACTCTGACCACTGGGTTCTGCCCCTTCCTTGGCTTCCCCTGGGCTAGGCCAGCATCTCCTTTGCTTTCTCTTCCTCCTGAGTGTGGTTGCAATGTGATCAGCCAGCTCCCTGCTCCTGCCTCTATGGCTTCCTTGACTGTTGCCATATCTTCTTCCCCATGATGGACTCTATCCCTCTGATATGGCCCATCAGAATAAACCCTTTCCCTCTAGGTTGCTTTTATCAGGTAATTTTATAACCACAGAACAGTAACTGAGATAAGATCTCTCTGATTAGATAATGTGGCACTTAGAACTATGAACTTTCCTCTTAAGACTGATTTTACCATGTTCCATACCAGGTTTGAGTATATTGCATTTTCACTTTGATTTGATTTAAACAATGTTTTATTTCTTTATTCTTCAGTGATCTATTCATCATTCAGTAGTGTGTAATTTATCCATTGGCTTTTTCCAAAACGATATTTCTCTGTGTGGCTTTGGCTGTTGTGGAACTTGCAGAGATCCACCTGCTTCTGCCTCCTGAGTGCTGGGATTAAAGGTGTGTGCCACTGAGCCCTGACTTATTAGTGTGTAATTTAATCTCCACTAGTATTCAGGAGTTTCTCTTGCTGTGGATTTGAAGTGTTATTTCATTGTGAAGAGACAGAATATAGAAATTATCCCAGTTTCCCTTTATTTGTTGAGACTTGCCTCATGTTCTAATATATGACCTCAATTAGGGAAAATCTGTCATTTGCTGAACATAAAAAACAAAAACAAAAACAAAAATTGTTGTATTCTGCAGTGTTTGGATGGAATGTTCTGTAGATATGTTTTAAGGCCATTTGACCTATGATTTCTTTACTTTATTTTATTTTATTTTTTTGCCTTGGTGACCTGCTGACTGATGAAAGTGGCATGTTCAAGTCACCCACCTTTACTGCTGAAGTTATTCTGTGGCTTTACCTGCTGTAGTATTTGTAAATTAGGGACACCTGTGTTTGCTGAGCTTATGTTAGAATTATAATGTGCTCTTGCTGTGTGGCTCACCAAGTGGTATGAAGAGGCCTTTATTTTTTTAAATCTCTGAAATCTGCTTTGTCAGATGCTAGAAGTGAGCCCTCCCTGTGTCCCCTCCCATTTGCTTGGATGTATCTCCCGTCCTTCCACTCTGAGACCGCATCTGTCTTTTGGGGTGAGGTGTTTCTTAGAGACAGCAAAGGGATGGTTCCTGCCCCCTAATCCAATTTGTTAGTCTGTGGTTCTGGTCAGGGAATTGAGACTGTCAGTACTGAGAGTTATTGTTGAGAAGTGTGTATTACTTCCTGCCATGTTGCTGGTTGTTGCAGTGTTTGGTGTGTTGCTAGTCTCTCTCTCTGAGTGGCCCCATGGGTGGTGTGCTGTTTTCTCTATTCCAAAGAGCCCCTTCAAGTTTCATCTGCAGAGCTGCTCAGTGGCTATACACTCCTGAAGCCATGTTCATCATGGGAAGCTTTCTTTTCTCCTTTAAGTATAACTAATATATTATTGTTGTTGTTGTTTCCATTGTTACTATTATTTTTGGGACAAAGTCTTACCATGTAGCCATGGCTGGCCTGGAACTTACAGGGCTCTGTCTATCTCAGTTTCCCAGTGCTGAGATTAAAAGCATGAGCTATCACTCCTAGCTTTATTTATTTTTAATGGAGGTCCTGTTGTTGTTGGTGGTGGTGGTGTGTGAGGAACTATTTATAGGAGCATGTGTTCCTTACCCGTGCCACATGTGACTCCATTTTGACCATGATAGTTAAGCTCCATGTCTCAGAACAATTTTCTCTGGCAAAGTCATTGATTAATTCATATTGTGCTTTGGTTTGGTCATCCCGAGGGGAGGGAGGCCCCTTCCTGTTTTATCTGATCCCATGTGGTGTGTGCGTGCATATGGGAGGTTGCACACATGCAGATATTCCAGGACAGAATGTCAAAAGCTTTTTTTTTTTTTTCTTGGCCAGATTTAGGGACTGGGAGTTCTAGAACATTCTAGAAGAAAAGGCTTGTGGGCTAGATTTACTTCAAGACTGTTATGAAAGACCGAGGAATATTGAGTCTCTGTTGAGTGCTCAGCCTCTGAGGGCACGTTGTGGAATAGTGGCAGGAAGAAGGCTAAGCAGGACAGGGGAGGAATGCCTTTTTGGAGCAGAATAGCAACACACAATGGCTACAGGACCTTATAAGAGGGTTACTAAGCAAGTCACAGACACACAGAGAAGCCGACAGAGCAGCACAGCCACGAACATTTGGTTTTTAGGAGCATCTGGAATCTTCAACGCGTTTAGACTGTTAACAATCTTGCTTGAAAATAGTATCAATGATTGCAAGCAGACATTACCTGGTGCACACCTGTGATAGCTCTACTTAGACATTAAAAGAACTTCAGTTCAAACAGAAACTTAGGTGATCAGATTCTGTTCAAAAGCCTGACAAAGTTAACAGGAAATATGGAACATTAAGTATTTATTAATTTCTCTATCCTGTGGTCCTCTAAGATGTATCTTATAAAATGCAAAGCTTAGTCAGGTGGTAATGGTGGCACACACCTGTTACAATAAATTGTATCTGTTTGGCCTAGGAAGTCAATAACTGACACAGAAAGACTGAAACGTAATTCAAAGCTGCAAGCACTAAGCTGGGCAGAATCTAAACTGCTACTAATCTAACAGTAAACTAAAATAAACTCCTCTAATCTTTATAACCTACATATATCTCAAGCACTTCCAAGCTGATCTTCTCAGGCTTCTCTCCTCCAACTCCCAACCATCAACTGTCTGCTGTCTTCAACTGTCAACTCCCAGCTCCTCCCCCTCTCCAGGAAGTCCCACCTTCCACTTCCTGTCCTTCACCCAGCTGATTGGCTAAACAGCACTTTATTGACAGTTGTTACATCCACTCAAAACATTCACACACACACACACACACACACACACACACACACACACACACACACACACACACACACACACACACACACACACCCCTTTTATCCCAGAACTCGAGAAGCAGAGGCAGGAGGATCACTGTGAGTTTGAGGCCAGCCTGGTCTACAGAATGAGTTCCAGGACAGCCAGGAACACAGAGAAACCCTGTCTCAAGAAAACAAACAAACAAACAAACAAAATAAATAAAATGCAAAGTTTAAAAAAAAAAGCGGGGTTGATGTCATTAAAACTAACATCGTCAACAAGGACAACCTTTTTAGGCATGTGTATGCTCCTAATTATTTTAGATCATCTTTTTAGCTGTACTAGGTACCAGGTACTAGGAGGTGGTATCCCCAAGTGTGACATCACCCACCTAGCTCTCTGTACCTTTTTCTCTCTGGTTGTCCCTGAGCTGTGCCCTTCAGAACAAATCGGTTAAGGTAAGTCCTTCCCGGATGTGAAAGCCAGGACAGAGGTGGTAGGGGATGAAGAAATTCTTTCCTGGGGGAGGTGCCATTTTCGGACTGTTCTACAATACTATAGCTACAGGAAAACACTTTCATTTTCTTATTTTAAGAAAATAAAACTGTTGTTCTGGAAACCTGTTCAGGGGATCTATTTATACAAACACTTTACTCACTAGCAATTTAAACACCAACCACTTGCTATAATTGATTTAGTTCTTTCATAGCTGTTAACTATGATTGTCTCCTGCACTAGCAGGGACATGATCTTCGCCAGCTGCAGAGGGCCCGGGGAGACTGCTGCTCCCCCTGTTGCTTCTGGTTCATCCTGCTGCTGCGTTTTCTAATACTGGTTTGCTGAGCTACTGGAGATTTCTGACAGGGAAGATTGGGCTTGCCTCAGGGAACTCTATGTCCCTAATCAGCAGGAAGTAGTCTAATGCTCAACACCCCATTTCCCTACTAACCTTCTGTTTCTCCTACCTGGTGTTGGGGTATTGAAAGGGATTGGGGTGCAGAAGGGTGGTTCTTAAATCTACAAACCCAAATTAAGTAGTGTAAGTAAATATGCCAACAGATATGTTTTGGCATAAATAAATAAATACATTTTAATTTAAGTAAGAGTTTTGTAAAGATAGGAGCAAAGTGGAGAGTTACACATGAACCTTGCCTAATATAATACTCTCTAACTGGCCCAAAAGAGTCTTAACAAAATGTTCTGTAAGGGAAAGAAATCTTTTGGGTATTAAGAAATCTTAGAGTGGACCTGAGGTTTGCAGTGTAATGCAGACACAGGAAGAGAGATTTCCCCTAGCTAGCATTTATGTATTTAGAATTTTCCAAAGGATTTAACTGTGGTCCAGGGCCCTGTAGGGAAAGTCAGAGTATTTTAAACACCTGTCACTGCTCATGGCATTCTACAGCATGCAGAGTGCACTAGTGAACTGTGTATGTATGCACACACAAGGCTGAGTCCGAAATTTACTCTCCGCCCCTATTACATAGGAGACAGAAAATGTGTGGGGTGTGGCCCCAAATTAATCCTCATTTTAGTTTATGGAAAGAAATGGGAAAATATGTGATGTCTGCTGAGTAAGGATGAACTATTTGGAGTGGAGGCAGACACTGCATGACCACTGGTCATCGGTTTATAAGAAGTGGAGCCAGCGAGAGAGGCTCTCCCCCACAGTGTGTACTGTAGAGAGAATTTTGCCCTCTTCCAGCCCAGCCCGTGGACATAAATAGCCTCCCTGGAGGACAGCACTCAAGTGGGTGGAAGGCAGAGCGGACACCCACAGTCAGCCACACGCTCCGACACAGGGAGTAAAACCAAGACAATTTTATTTACACTTTAGAAAGCAAATAGTCACCAAAAAAAAACAAAAAACAAAAACAAAAAAACAAAAAAACAAAAAAAAAAACAATGGTTAGGGAGTTGAAGGGTTTTGTTTTCTTTTAAGTGTAGGTCCTCGGTGATTCGTCTGGGTACTCTTCCTGGTAGTGGTAGTGAACTTTCCGTCCAGAAACTTTTAAAACTTCAAGTATTTGAAATGCACGTGACATCCCTACTCCCCCCCCCCCCCGAATTTTATCTATTGTACTTTCCACAGTGACTAATGTATTATCTAGACAGCATCACAGTGATTAGTGAGCTGACATGAGAAGTGAACTTGTTTTAAGGGAAAGTTCAAAATCTTAAGTAATTAAGCATCTTCCTGATCTGTAACCATTTTAACAGTACTATTTTTTTTTTTTAAATGAAAGATAAAATGTGTGTGTGGGGGGGAGGGGGGTTGCAAATACCTTTACCATTCAGGCTAAGCACAAAACGCCATCAAAGAATAAGTACCTACGGCATACCTGCCACACTGTCACTGCTCTCTGCTCTTGAAGGGCTTCTCCAGGGTCTCTGCGTCTCCACCTGCCTCCTCCACCAGTGACGTCTATGGTCCTGTCCCACAGAACCACCACTGGAGGACCACTGCTCTTTGATGCTTTATCGTGCAGCCTGCAGTTGGACATCCTGGACTTCAGATGCGATTCCAGAAAACTCAACTGACACTAGATAGATCCCCTCTAAATCTTTTTTTAGTACAGTTTGGCAAATATCCCAAAATGAAATTCAACTCTAGGTTAAAAGTATCAAACAGAGATAGAGCTAAGTGCCCCTGTGACTCTCTGGGCTGCTTGGAGAGCTTAGGGACGGATGCCCAATTGTCCCCCACTCAAGGGCTGCAAGCACCTGTTGCTTTATCTTGGCAGAATAGTAACTGCAGATGAAAGAGTCCAAGAACAACCGCTGCTGGGAGCATCTGTAAAAGCCAACAACCCTCCTCCATCTCAACCTCAGACACCTTGGTGTCGCCCCCAACTATATCCCACAGCGACAAGATCAGCAAACATTAAACCTGACACCTGATCTGGTTTGGAGACTCCAACGCAGTCAGGCCTTTTCTCTCTCTCTCTCTACCTGCTGACTTGAAATGCCTTTTGGTTTTTGATTTCTAAGGGGGAAAGAGAAGGTTTATAAAGCTGCCTGGGGGAGACTCTGGCTAGATGGCCAAGTCCCCGGGTCTGGCACGCCCACTGCTGGACTTGCTGGACCTTCCTGGGTCTGGGAGGACCAAAGGTGGGGAGTGCATGTCCACTGTGGTGGCCAAGGCCTGCTCCCCCTCCTCTGGTGTCACCACCAAGGCACTCTCCTCCAAGCTGCTGCCGGTGCTGTCCGTGCGCCCCTTGCGACCCTCAGGGCTAGACGCTGCCGAAGACGCCTTGCTGGCTGGAGTCTGCTGCCCTGCCCCTCGGCCGGCCCAGTTCTGCTCGGTCATCAGATGGTGGCCATTGCAGGGCTGAACAGGGTGGCCTCTGTCTTGTGCATCATTCAGGCTTACCAGTGTGAAGTCTGCTGGTGGTAGTGGGGCCCCAGGAAACCCTGCGGCCCTGGCCTGTACTGCGGGACAGCCAGGGTGTGTGTAATAAGGTGGGAAGCCTATGGAGACGCTGGGCGGGCCAGAGCTTGTGGCTGGGGCCAGGGGGTCCAAAGGCTTGTGCCTGGCTTCCGAGGCATCTGGGCTGAAGTGGTTGGTAACTCCTTGCTTGAGCTTCTTCCAGCCCAGGTGGTAAATCTCCAGCATGTTGAGCACCAGTGACGCACAGGCCACAGCCAGCATGAAAATGACGAAGATGGTTTTCTCCGTGGGCCTGGAGATGAAGCAGTCCACTGTGTTGGGGCAGGGCCAGCGGTCACAGCGGTAAAGCGGCTGCAGCTGGAAGCCATACAGAAAGTACTGGCCCGCGATGAAGCCCACCTCGAAGAGGGTCTTGAAGATGATGTTGAAGACGTAGGTCCGCAGCAGAGCGCCTGCGATGCGTACCTTGCCGCGATCATCGCGCATAGGCGGCGCGTCCCGGGCGCTCGCTGTATGCATAGGCTCATGGCCAAGGCCGTGCTGCGGGTTGTCTCTCCTCAGCAGCTCCTCCGCCCGCTCTCTCTTCTTCTCCTCCATGCGCACGATGTGCAACACGTGGCCCAGGTAGATGAGGGTGGGCGTGGACACGAAGATGATCTGCAACGCCCAGAAGCGGATGTGTGAGATGGGGAAGGCACGGTCGTAGCAGACGTTCTCGCAGCCCGGTTGCTGCGTGTTGCAGGTGAAGTCCGACTGCTCGTCGCCCCACACCTCCTCTGCCGCTGCCCCTAGCACCAGGATGCGGAAGATGAACAGCACGGTAAGCCACACCTTGCCGATGACCGTGGAATGCTCCTGCGCGTTCTCCAGCAGCCTCCCCAGGAAGCTCCAGTCGCCCATCGCTCCTGACGGCTAACCTGCAAGGAGAACAGGGCTGTTACTACTGGGGAGAGCAGGATAGCATACTGAGTCAGTGTGGCTTCCTGTCTCACCAACCCAAAGCAAGTAGAGGCCTAGGGTGGGCCACATGTTCGTAATCCCAGAACCAGGAAGCCTGGGATCCACAGCATCGTCATTGTCATCATCATCCAGTGGAAAAGCTGTGCTGATAACCTGAGTTACATACAGGGAACTAACTTAGAAGAAAAGAACCGGTTCTTGAAAGTTGCCCTTTGACCCCCTACACGCTGGCCGTGGCACTTGTAACATGCTGGCCATGACACTTGTACACCTGCACTCACATACACCATACACATATACACACAATAATCTAAAAGTATGGGGTGGTTGTAACTGGCATGCATTTGCATTTTGTTGCATTATGTCCTATGCAATACATTATGGAGACACTTTCCATAGCATTTACATTGTATTGGGTATTTAAAACCATCCAGAGAGGTTGTATAGTATTCAGAGGGATGAGATAGGTTCTATGCCATTTTATAGAAGGCACGTGGGCATCTGTGAATTTTGGAATCTGTGGGGGCCCTGGAGCCAATCCCCACAGATCCTGAGGGACAGCTGTACGTATCTCCCCATTAGCTTGCCAAGCAGGTGACACCAGTGTCTAGAGACCAGTACTAGTCACTGAAACTGCTCAGCAGCTGTCACAGCAGGCAAACGCTGGCATAAGTGACCGAACCACCCCCTGACCCTTTTTCAGGGATGGAGAAGTTGGGGGCAGAAGGAAGGAGGAACGAGTCCCCTACCCCTAACTCTGTGTCCCCAGAATGCCACTGCATACACCTGGGAGACCTGGCTCAACTCCTGACCTATGCCTTTCTGTTCCCATGGGAATAGAGAACATTCGCCAAACTGTGGCCCTTCCAGGGCACCGTCCGAACGCTCGCTGTACTGATCCACCACCTCATCTGTTGCTCACTTTCTTTTTCTTCATATTGACCTTCTTTATAATGCTTCAGTAGAAGGCATACTTTCACTACT
This sequence comes from Acomys russatus, assembly GCF_903995435.1. Taxonomy (NCBI): domain Eukaryota; kingdom Metazoa; phylum Chordata; class Mammalia; order Rodentia; family Muridae; genus Acomys; species Acomys russatus. The sequence goes on from NC_067154.1 coordinate 197,658, forward strand.
ATAAAGTTACAATAGTTTAATTATTATAAAAGCATTCACACCAGGAATAGGTGGCAGCTTTAAGGAAAAAAAAATACATCAGCACGACTCAGGAGGCAGGAGGATTGCCAAAAGTTTAGTCACCTGGTTTACTTAACCAATTCCATGCCAGCCAGGGCTACACCTGTCTCCTATCAAACCAACCAACCAGTGATAACATTCCACTTGATGATACTGTTTGCCAAAAACTCTGACCAAACATATTTTTGTCCAAAGGAGAATTAAGAGGCTTAGAGAGGAGTGGACTGTGTTGGAAACACCTTAACCTTAGCACCTATAGGTGCAGGTAGGAGGGTTAGAAGTTCCAGATCACCCTTGGCTGCACAGTAAGTTTGAGATCAGCTAGAGATAAACGGGGCGTTATTTAAAAACCTAAAACAGATACAAACAAGCACAGGAAGAGAAAAGGTGACTGGCTCCCAGCTTCTGCATAAGAGAAAGGCACTGGGTGCTCAGCTGTGTGGGCGTGGCATAAAGCCTATCGCATCCCCCTGTGTCCTTCAAACCATCTCTGACTAACTCATTGCACTTGATGCCATATAATGCCATGTAAGTTGATCAACAGAGGCTTTGTCTTCACTGCCTGGTTTAGAATGAGCTAAGAGGTGGATGAGACCTACCTCTGGGCACGTCTGAGGGTATTTTCAGAGAAGATAAACTGAGAGGGCAAGCCATACCCCTGTGTGTGAGCAATGACATCCAGACGGGTTGGGAGACTGGGCAGAGGGAAGAAAGGAAAAGCAGGAAGGCAGGGGAACATGTGTTAAGTGTGAGCCACTTTGTTCTCTCATGTCCCCACCCCCAAGATGGCCTGGCCCTTCTGAAACCATGAGCTAAATGGGTATTCCTCCCTAATGCTATCTTCCTGTTGTCTGTCACAGTGATGAGAAAGATGATGAACACAGTCATACCACACTGCTTAGGGGAATTCAGTAACAGTGCAGCTGTTGACTGCAAATCTTCTGAGATCTGCATACATGTTGAATGGGGCTGATGGGGGGAAACAGCTGGGAGCAGATGCACACACAGGCACACATACACACAGCCACACACACATAGGCACGCACACACAGGCACACACACACGCTTGCGCTAGTATGCACATGTACATGCACACACATATACAATACTAATCTTTTTAGTTAAAAAAAAAAAAAAAGATATTTGAGCCAGAGAGTTTCCTCAGTGGTTAAGGACCCAAGTTTTATTCCAAGCACACACATGGCAAGTCTGTAACCTCAGCCCCAGGGGATCCTATGCCCCCTTCTGACCCTGTAGGCACCAGGCATTCACATGGTACACAGACATGCATGCAGACAAAGCATTCATGCACTTAAAATAATAACATGAATAAATTTAAGACTTTATTTGGGTCAAAGTCAGAAAAGAATTCATAGGAGTCAGGTCTCTCCTTCCTCTACATATGTCATGGGACCAAACTAAGGCTTGTCAGCAAGCCCCTTTACCAACTCTGAGCCAGTTTTTTAAAAAAAAGATATTTTTTATTTTATCTTATTTTATGTGTATCAATGTTTAGCCTGCATATCTGTGTACCATGTGCATGCCTGGTTCCTTCAGAGATCAGGAGAGGGTGTCAGATTCCCTGGAACTGGAGTTACAGATGGCTGTGAGCCACCTGTGGGTGTTGGGAACTGGACCCAGGTCCTCTGACCCATCTCTCCAGCCTTCAGCCTCAGTGCCAATCTTTATGAATGGGCTTGGATGTAAATAAAACTCCACTTCCTAGCAGTCGAGAGACAGCTAAATGTCAGCTTCAAGCAGGCTTCTGGTGCTCTGCTTCTTGGGTTAAGACTGAGAATGAAGTCTTATTCTTCATAAACCCACATTCCCTCATCCCAATTATGACATGCGTTGCACTATGTGCTCTTGGAAGGTAAAACATTACACTTCAAAGACTTAAATTCCTGTGCATGGAGCAGCCACTCTCCTTCCTGATGGATGTCAGGGAGCTGTTCTAGCTCCCTCTTTCTTCTCCTCTAGTCAGCTCCAAATCTACTCAGCCCTCGGAGCTATCGCCAAAGGGAGGGGTACTCAGCCGTGCCCCAGGAAGGCCCCTCGCCATGATCGCCATGATTGCAATACTGTTCACCCATTAGATGTGGTTCCCAGGAGTGGGGTTATTAGGACCTTTAAGGGGTGGAGCCTAATTCAAGCCCTTAGGTCACTGCAGGCACAGTCTTTACTTAGGATTGTGGGCCAGTAGGTCTCTTCCTTGCCCTCACTTTTATTTATTGTTGAGACACATGCACACACACACACACACACACACACACACACACACACACACACGAGTGAGCGCACATCCTTTGTACATTCACCATGACTATGGCAGAAAGTGGGGACAGGGCAGGAAGAAGAAGGTGGGAGCTCCACAGAGCTGAACCCAGGCCAGTGCCTGCCTCTGAGCCTCTAACACTGCCAGCTGCATGAACCCTTCATAAGCACTTTGTGTCAGAAGGAGGAAGAGTTGGCAGTTCTGACTTGTGTCTCAGCCCTTCTCCTATCCTCCTTTTGGGCGGCTGAGACTCTGTGACACAAACGTAAGTCTGTGGGTAGCACTGAGCAGACAAGGCCATGGTGGCATGCTGTGCGTGTCCCCCACTGGGCCCTAGCTACAGTCCAAGGCACACTGAATTCCTGTAATCCATGCAACCGAAAATGGGCCTTTGTGTGCAGAGTCTCTCCAGCACCCAGCCTGTGGGTCTGTCCTTGCTCCTATCCTCCTGCGCAGGCCCACACCTATCTCCTTGCTGTCCTAGGATGCTACAGCCTCTAGTCTTTTTTTTTTTTTTTTTTTTTTTTTTGGTTTTTCGAGACAGGGATTCTTTGTGTAGCCTTGGCTGTCCTAGACTCACTTTGTAGACCAGGCTGGCCTCGAACTCACAGCGATCCGCCTACCTCTGCCTCCCGAGTGCTGGGATTAAAGGCGTGCGCCACCACTGCCCGGCCACAGCCTCCAGTCTTAAGACTTCCAGAGCAGGCACATACACCTTTCCTCAAGACATCTATAATAGAACTAGGGCAAGCAGTTCTAGAGACAGCCGAGGAGAGGCCAGCGCACATGTTTAATGTCTCTTCTGGATGCGCATATCCCAGAAGCATCCTCTCTTTGCTAGCAAATATCGACAAGATGTGCTGGAACCGCAGGCCTGGGGGTCTCCGCACACAGGCTAATGGCACACAGGGAAGGAAAGAAGTGTTCTGCTTGGAACAGACTGGATGCTCTGCCGGCATTTCCCTGTGGGTTAGGGAGGCCAAACGGGCCCCATCATGTGCACCTGAAGAGAGTGAATCAGTGTCCTCCATGGCGGCAGGGTGTGGGGAGGGAGCTGGCTGCACTGTCTGTGCTGGCTGGGTCCTTTCCAGAAGAGCCATCAGCTCCAAGTGCTCACAACACACCGGTGTTACAGGTGGCTCCTGTGCCACCTGTAAGAATGGTGACGTGCCACCTACCGAGTCCCTCGCCTATGCACTGGCAGTGGTCACAGCTCAGCAAGTCCCACGGAGAGGCCAGTTCTCAAGCACTCTGCCTGTGTACAGTGGGGAATCTGACAGAAAGGAATTCAGTAACAAGCGAGACACAGTGACACGAGTGCAGCCGCTGAGTGCAAATCTGAGATCGGCATAAATGTTGAATGGGGTTGATGGGGGGAAACAGCTGGGAGCAGATGCCTGCTAACAGACAGCAGATAAAACAAACTGAAGGAGCCTGGTGGTTGCTGGGGCTGACATGGTGGTCTGGCCAACCCAGCGCCTGCTCTCATGTCTCCAGGGGGCATCTGATGGGACTGAGAAGAGACACCTGCCACCTCTCCCCGGCTTCCTGTCCTCCCTTCCAGCCAGAGGGGACTAAAAACTGTACACGAAGTTGGAAGAATTCTTCAGGGAAACTTCTTGGAAAGTTTTGGTTTTCTTTTCCTTAAAAAAAAATAATTTATTTTAAATTATGCATGTACATGTGTGCTCTGTGGGTGTGTGCAGGTGCCAGAGGGTTTGGGAAAAGTTATGTGGGTTCCCTGGAGGTGGAGATACAGGCTGCTATGAGCCACCAATCCAACGTGAGTGCTGGGAACTGAACTCAGGATCCTGAAGGAACAGCACATGTTCTTAACTACTGAGGGTCACTCCACCCAAAGTTGGCTTTCTAAGAAAAAGTCCCATGTACTGATGGTTCTCCTACCTCCCCAGATGGGCACAGATATGATGCTGGAGATGGGCGGCCACCTTGTAAGCATCAATCAGTAAGCCTGAGGGAAGAGTAAGAAAATCCCAAGGGCATCTGCTACCATACGGGGGTGGGGTGTATGGAGTGAGATTGGGGGTGGGATGGGGGATGAGTAGGGTGGGGAGCAGGGGTAGGAGGGGCTGGGGGTGCTGCTGAATCAACCTCACTAGTTGCTTCCAGGGTTTTGTTTTTGCTTTTGTTTTGTTTTTGAGACAGGGTTTCTCTGTTTATCCCTGCCTGTCCTGGACTCACTTTGTAGACCAGGCTGGCCTCCAACTCACAGAGATCCTCTTGCCTCTGCCTCCCCGAGTGCTGGGATTGCTGCTTTTATGATCAGAGGAAAACCCGCTATTGGTTTAAGTTAGATTGTTTTCTTATTTGTAGACAATAAACAAATAAATAGATCAGTAAATAAATATCCTAGCTGACATATTATCTTCAATTCCTAACAGAGTAAGGCCAGGCACAAACAAAAAGTTATGGTTCATTCCTAACTACTGAAAAATAAAATTCACTTAATTCCCTACTGAAATGCCTATTAATATGAATTAAATATAACTGTAAGCAGATTAATGATACAGAAAAACACCAATGCTGTAATGATGCTGCTATGTATGTCGCACACACTCATACATGCACACTGAAAAGGGAGGGGCTGACCCTGAAGGAACTGCAGTGTCCGAATCTAGGGCGCTGCTTCCTTTTTTTTTTTTTTCCAGATACTTGTGAATTTCCCATAACAATAAGTCACATCTGTAACCATAAAACGCACAGCCGGTGCTAAATGTGATGGCACAGGCCAGTAATCCTTGTAGCAGACTGAGGCCAGTCTGGATACACAGAGACTTGGTCTCACGAAATGAGGAAGACCTGGGGTGACATATGCTTGCTATCCCAGTGCTGGGGAGGTGGCAACCACAAGAACCCTGGGGGTTCCCAGCCAGCCAGTCTAGCTTAACCAGGGAGCTGCAAGCTAATGAGAAATTCTGCCTCAAAAAGTTAGGTATCTTTGGCCTCTACAGATCAACTTGGGCCACCTACAGACAAGAGCACGCACAACGCTGTGCACAGGAGCAGGCACAACTGTACACACATGAGCATGCACACATACACACGCACACAGGTATAAAAACAAAACCAAAAACAAACCAAGCCGGGCAGACTGGTTCTTGCCTGTAATTCTAGCACTTGGGAGGCTGGTATAGGAGGATGGCCATGAGTTTGAGGCCAATCTCGGCTACACAGTAAGGTACACAGTAAAGACCAGAGTGAGACTCTGTCTTAAAACATCAAAACATGGAAGGTGGGGCCTGGGATTAGGCTGTAAAGTGATTAAATTTTAAAAAACTATCAAGACACACAAAGAAGCCTCTGTGTAGCCTTGGCTGTCCTGGACTTGCTTTGTAGACCAGGCTGGCCTCAAACTCACAGAGATCCACCTGTCTGCCTCCTGAGTGCTGGGATTACAGGCCATGCCTCTTGTTTTCTTAAGTTTTAGTGTTTGAAACAAGCCAGCTGCCTCCCCCTCTACTGTTCCCTCCCTCCTGCACGTTAACCAGTAATAAGCTGACAAGAGACTGAGTACCCTGCACAAGCACTGCTGGGAGCTTACGTCATGAAGGCCCAGTCCTGAGCGGTGTGAGTGACGAGCAAAGGTGATGAGCCCTGCTGTCCTTGTGCCAGTCTCCCACAGGGGGACAGCACTCGGGTAGAGCAGTTTTCCAGTTACTCTAACAGTCAACCCCCACCTGAGCCTACATCCAGCACTCTTTGCTGAGGGTTTCGTTTTATTTGGCAACATGCGTGGAAAATTTAACCCAAAGCCTGACCATCTGCTTGGAAGACTAGTAAGTCTGGACCAGGTTAGAGCCAAAAGGATTCTTCTAGAGCAAAAGTGGTCCCCATCTCCTTCACCATCACCATCGGGTGGCTCCAGATGACACAAAGGGGGCTCTGAAAGATCTTACTATACGCCTTTTTAACTCTACCCCTAACGTCGGCTAGACAACAGAGTCCACAGGCATGGGTAGGGCACGCTGACATGACAAGACAGCTGTGGCCATACAGACAGGGTTGGCCTGCAGCAGGTTGAGGTCTACCAGGCAAATGGCTCCTGCCGGGAAGAGGGCACTAGGTGTTCGTGAGGCTTCCCCACCAAAGTTATATCAGGAGGTGGTGGGGCCACAAAGAGAGGATTTTCCGCATGGCCCTCAGATAAATGTGGGCCTGAGCCCGGATGGGTTAGTAGGACCCTAGCCTCTTCGCTTGCTCTCTGCAGCTCTGCTGACACCCGCACCACACTCTTGAGACCAACACTGTGGGTAGTGTGCATCAGATATTGTCAAACATGGCAGATTGATATCGAAGGCAGGCCACGTTTATTCCTTCATGGCTTAACTCTGTGGGGTACTTACAGTTTAATGACAGGGTACTATATATACCCAGTGCTGTAACAGTACTTTAAATGGTCACGTGCTGCAGAGCAACGCTGTGGCTTCTGAAAGGCTGCAGAACAGCAGGGTTCTGTCAGATCACCTCACTTGGTCATGGCATGCTCCCTTTAGTTTGTATATGTAAACTCTGTAGTCACCTTATGACAAAATCAACCATGGCAGTTGACAGAATGTGCCGGGTGGCACTGCCTGGATGTGATATTTATCTCTGGGAGGTGGCACCTGATCTACTCAGTACATCTTGTTTGTTTGTTTTTTGAGCCAAGGTTTCTCTGTATAGTCTTAGCTGGCCTGAACTCAGAGATCTACCTCCCCGAGTGCTGGGATTCCAGGGGTGCATCCCCATGCACCTCGCTTACTCAGGACATCTTCATTGAAAAAAACTGAAGGAGGCCAGGCATAGTGGCACACGCACATCATCCTAGTACCTGCCAAGTGGAGGCAGGAATATCAGGAGCTGAGTGCCAACCTGGGCTACTCAGTGATTCTAAGGCTAGCCTGACAAACATGAGTTGTTTACTGCTGCTTTGTGCCACAAACAACAACAGCCATTTCCCTTCCACCACCGAGCACCAAACAGGTCTCAGTTTTCCAAGTCCTCCGGTTCCTTTCATGCGTGTTGCAGCTCTACTTCTTTTCAACAGTTACGTATTTTCACTGTGGCCTTTGGGATGTGTTCGTTTTCCTGTCCAATCAAACGGTGACTATGCTACAGCAGGGGCAGCCTGAGGCTCGTTCCTGAACCATGGGTTTGTCAGACAAGGTGACAGATTTAAGATGTGGCACACCTTTTAGAATCTGTCTGTGCAAGGTGAGCTGGCATACACCTGCAATGCCCTGCAATCCTTGAACGCAGGGCGCTGAGCAGGAGGGTCTGATGTTCAAAAACAAAGCAGAGACAGAAAAAAAGAAATAGAGAAAGAAAAGCAAGAGAAAGAAGAAAGAAAATAAGAAGGTCCGTCCAGTCCTGTGTATGTGTGTGTGTGTCTGTGTATGTGTGTGTGTGTTATCCCCGTGTCCCCCCCTGCCCCCCCACCCCCCCAACCCCCGGCCGCCCAGTTTATGTGTATGAGTGCTTTGTTTGTATGCTGGCTAGTTTTATGTCAACTTGTCCTAAGCTAGAATCATCTGAAAGGAGGAAGCCTCAACAGAGAAAATGCCTCCATAAAATCAGGCTGTAGGAAGGCCTGTAGTGCATTATCTTAGCTAGTGATTGATGGAGGCAGGGACCAGCTCACTGTGGGTGGGGCCACGCCTGGACTGATGGGTCTGGGTTCTATAAGGAAGAAGGCTAAGCAAGCCCTGAGGAGCAAGCCAGTAAGCAGCATCCCTCCATGGCCTCGGCGTCAGCTCTTGCCTTCGGGTTCCTGTCCTGACTTCCTCTTCCCTCCCCAAGTTGCTTTTGGCCCCAGTGTTTGCTCACGACAAGAGGACCCTGACTACCACAGTATGTGCTTTTTAGTTACACACCTGGTGCCTGAAGAAGACAGAAGAGGGCCTCAGATCCTCTGAAGCTGGAGTTACAGATGGTTGTGAGCCACCAAGTGGCTGCTGGGGACTGGACTCTGGTCCTCTGCAAGAGCAACAAGTGCTCTTAACTGCTGAGTCATCTCTCCAGGCCCCTCGTTTTGTGTTTGTTGTTGTTTGGTTTGCATTTTATCTTGTTTTGTTGTTTTTCTGTAGCCTACGCTGACAAGCAACTCGTGGCAATCCACCTGCTTCAGCTGCCCAAGGGCAGAATCGGAGCACTGCCTCTTGGTACAAGAAAGCAAAGCCGCAAAAGCGGACCAAGTGTGATCTGGGACCATGACATCAAGTCTGGGAAGCGGTGACTTTCACAGCTGTTTGCACAGGAGAGCCTGGCTGTGGTCTCTGCATTTCCAGAAGACTTTAGCTTAGAGGTGGGTGTCAAGGGAAGGAAGGAGACACTGGGTGGTTCTGAGAGGAGAGAGATTGCTGGAAAGTGGCATTCAAGAAAGAAGGGACCCCAGACTGCTGGCAAGACTCAGTGTGGCAATCAAAGGGGGCAGGGCCAAATGGGCCAGGCTTCAAAGGGGGTGTCCACAGAAGGACAAAGGGACAAAACAGTAAAGGAACAGAAAGGGACAAAGAGAACAGAGTGTGGCGTCTCAGTCAAGTCAGAAAATCATTAGCGATGAACCTCCAAGCCCAGGACCTGGGGAGATTTCAGGGCCCTCTGAAGACATCAGTGTTTTGGATGAAATGCTGAAGAGGCTGGAAGGAAAATGAAGGGTTTGGCTCTGTGGTGGCCTGGATTAAAAGTCGTGGTGGCAGGGGCATGAGGCTACCGGCAAGGGAAAGATATGACCCCACTAACTCTGTAAAGCCAAATGCTCCAGTGAGAGGGTATTGCACCCCCATTACTGAGCACAGTTCAGGGGCAGCCCCATGCTGTGTAACATTCCAGGCAGCAGAGACTGAAGACTAGGACTACTGCAAAACTACTGCGGTGTCTATATATGTCAATGTCAGAACCAAGCAAGGACATTCAAAGAATCAAGTCCTTACAATGGTGCCCTTCGAAGGGCCTGTGACCTGTGTGAAGGCGGCACAGGATTGGGCGGACTGGAGAGGAAATCCAGGAAGGCTGCGTGCTGGGACTCCAGTGTCTTGGCTGTAGGTGCGGGTCTCCAGAGACGTCACTGCCTCTGCATTTTAAGTCTCGTCCTCTGAGCTCTGAGAAACGGCTTCTCTTGTTTCTTGTTATTACTTCTCTTCAGTGTTGTAGGCAAGCTACTTCACAAACTTCTCTCCTCTTTCTTCTCTCCCTTTCTCTTTCTGTTTTTCTTTTTTCTTTTCTGGTTTTTTGAGACAGGGTTTCTCTGTGTAGTCCTGGTTGTCCTGAAACTCCCTCTGTAGACCAGGCTGACTTTGAACTCAGAGATCTGCTTGCCTCTGCCTCCTGAGTGCTGGGATTGGAGTTGTGTGTCACCACCACCACTTTCCTCCTCCTCTTCCTCCTCCTCCTTCATGACAAGGCCTTACTCTGTAGCCCCGGCTAACCTCAAACTCATAATTCTCCTGCCTCAGCCTCCTGATTAGCTGAGGCTGTCATAGCTTAGAAGGAGCGGTCAGGCATCTCCTGCAGTGTCTAAAGTCAAAATGGGGCTAGTGGGTAGCACAGGGACCTGGGAGAGGCTTGAGGGCAAAGGGACACTGAGGAAGACCATTCTTGACTCAGAAGCCAGCCCAGCGTTGAGGACCAACAGAAGGTGTTGATGAGCAGTGTGTCAACATTTTTTAAGAGTGTTCAACATGGATGAAACAAAGACCCTTTGATCTCTGAAGAAGGAGGCTACCAGCATCCCCTAAATGACCAGTCTGGTGGGAAGATAGGAACCGAGAGTCAAATCAAGGGGTTACAAGGCAGTGGGCGGGGATAAATGGGGCATGGGGGAAGAACACTTTGCTTAATGAACCTATAATTAAAGGAGGAGTCAGTTCAGTCATAGACAGGGTCCTGGCCCCATTGGAGGCGATTTCAATCCCTGGGTGCCATGGATACAGGACATCAGAGGGTGAAGTTAATAGGAACACGGAGGGCGAAGACACAAGTAGCCTTCTTCCCCAACAACCGAGAGCGAGTGTCGGGAGAAGCCTTCCCTGACGTGTTGACAAGACTTTTATCAGTGAGGTCAAGAAGGGGGTCCTCTCAGGGCAGGCCTCAGTTTCCTAGAAGGCGACTTTGCTGAGAAGGCACAGGAAGGAAGCAAGCTCCCATCTGCCTCTCCTCACAGGAAGGGCTGCAGTCACTGGCAGGCCAGGAGCAAGCCCTGCTGCTGCTGCTGGCTGCTCTGCTCTGCTCTGGGCCTCTGGGGGCCCGAGCTTGTCCCCATGACAAGAGTCAAGTCAAATTGCTAGAAATATAAGTTGGGCTTAGGGGTCCACATGGCCAGAGGGCAAAGGGAGACACATAAGACTGGGGCATGGTGTGAAACACAGACAGAGGGCCTCAACGGCTGGGCAGAGCACTCCAAGAAGTGAGAGAGTATCCTTGCCAGGCATGAAGGATGGGAGGAGGGCACAGCAAGCCAGCAGGAGCCAGGCTGCAGCAGGAGGGACAAGCTACCTGGTTTGAAGGGTTGGACAGAGTGACACAATTTGCCCAGAGCTTTCATGGGACATCCCCTGTCTCTGTGCTCCCTGAATGTCCTAGAAGGGCAGAAGCTTAGAGGGCCTCCAACAAGGACCCACTTGCTGCCATCTAAAGAGGCCACTCCCAACAGGACAGGTGGTGAGACAGCTGAGCCTGCCTAGTCACGCTCAGGAGACATGCCAAGGACTGCAGAGGACCAGACAGGGGCTGGGGAGGAGAGCGGAGCTCAAGACACCAACTAGAGGTGGGCCATGTGAGGACGGTCAAGTAGGGGAGGACCATGGCAATGGCGGGCTCTGTTTGGGACACACGAAGTTTGAAATGCCTGGGGTGGGCAAGTGTCCAAGCCGGAGGTCCCATTTGTGAGTTGCCAGCAAGCAGAAGGTATTTAAAACCTTCAAGCTGGGTGTGGTGGCACACTCTTACATGGAACCCCAGCACTCTAGAGACTAAAGGAGATTAAAAGTTCTGCACCACCCTGGGATATATGGGAAGACCTTATCTTTAAAAAAGAAAAGAGATCAAAGTAAAAATAAATAAGAGAATTTCAGAGTACATGGTGACCGTGCAGGGGCAGGAGATGGAAGGTGGCCGGCATCAGAGCCTGGAGCTCGCTGATGTCTCACAGTGAGAGCAGGCCACCTGCAAGGCAGCTGACTGCAAGTCTTAAATTCTTTTTTTTTTTTTTTTTTAAGATTTACTTATTATTTTATGTGCATGAGTGTTCTGTATGCACATCAGCACATGCCTGGTGCCCTTGGAGGCCTTAAGAGGGGGTCAGATTCCCTGGGACTGGAGTTACAGATGGTTGTGATGCTCGGAGCTGAGCCTGTGTCCTCTGCAAGAGCAACAGGGTTCTTAACCACTGAGCCAACTCTCCAGCATCAGGAAAGGTAAAATTTACTAAGACTCCAAAAAGGCACCAGAGCCAAAAGATTGACAGTGCTTTTTGCAATAATATTGTAACTTGGTTTAATTAGTTAGAGGTACTATAATCTGGGGTGGGGTTAGGGAGATCAAGTTTGTGTGGATTTTGTGTGATGGCCCAGAACACCACTGGGTGGAATGGTAAGGGTTCTATAAGCCTTGGAGTTCTATGTTCAGTTAGTAATGTCTGCCTGCCTTTGGGGGGGAGGTGGTTCAAGAAATGATTTTTGCTACTTCTGACCTGGGACATACTGAACTTTTCACAAATATGAACCAGCAATAAATGGGCTGAACTAGTGAACTCTCCAGTCATGGAAAACAGAGAGACTTTCCCTCCGCTAACTTCTACCTCTTATTGACTCCTCATGCCAAGCTTTCGTTCTTGAGTAAGTTGGCTTTCTAGACTCTCAGAAGAGAAACAGGTTATAAAATGTGTCTATAATATACGTACATCCTTGTCATGATCTGGCAAATCCACACTATATCACAGACAAATTACAGCTATTTGTATCACAGATGATATGGGCTGGGCTCTAGAGGTCATCCAGTGATAATTCAAGGCACACGGGAGGATGTGCGTACAGGAAACATGGCAGATTTCACATAGGATTTCAGCATCATTGGCTTCAGTAAGAGCGTGTGGGTCCTGGAACCATCCCCATGGGTACCCAGGGATGACTGAAGCTGATAGAGTGGGTCCAGGAACCATCCCCATGGGTACCCAGGGATGACTGCATCTGATAGTATGGGTCCTGGAACCATCCCCACGGGTACCCAGGGAGGATTGAGGCTGATAGAGTGGGTCCTGGAACCATCCCCATGGGTACCCAGGGATGATTGAGGCTGATAGAGTGGGTCCTGGAACCATCCCCATGGGTACCCAGGGATGATTGAGGCTGATAGTGTGGGTCCTGGAACCATCCCCATGGGTACCCAGGGATGATTGAGGCTGATAGAGTGGGTCCTGGAACCATCCCCATGGGTACCCAGGGATGACTGCACCTGATAGTGTGGGTCCTGGAACCATCCCCACGGGTACCCAGGGATGACTGAAGCTGATAGAGTGGGTCCAGGAACCATCCCCATGGGTACCCAGGGATGACTGCACCTGATAGCGTGGGTCCCAGAACCATCCCCATGGGTACCCAAGGATGACTGCACCTGATAGTGTGGGTCCTGGAACCATCTGATGGATACCCAGGGATGACTACACCTGATAGTGTGGGTCCCGGAACCATCCCCATGGGTACCCAGGGATGACTGCACCTGATAGTGTGGGTCCTGGAACCATCCCCATGGGTACCCAGGGATGACTGCACCTGATAGTGTGGGTCCTGGAACCATCCCCATGGGTACCCAGGGATGACTACATCTGATAGTGTGGGTCCTGGAACCATCCCCACGGGTACCAAGGGATGATTGAGGCTGATAGAGTGGGTCCTGGAACCATCCCCATGGGTACCCAGGGATGACTGCACCTGATAGTGTGGGTCCCGGAACCATCCCCATGGGTACCCAGGGATGACTGCACCTGATAGTGTGGGTCCTGGAACCATCCCCATGGGTACCGAGGGATGACTACACATGATACTTTGCGCAGGGCTCCCAGCCTTGTTCTCTAAATGTGTCTTATTTTTGGCACTTATTTCTTCAATATGAAATTTGAATACAGCATGCCAGTTAGTTCCACAGAAGTCTTGGCTGTGATTTCGAATGGGAACACATTAAATTTATATGTGAACTGAGCTCAGCCTCTCCCCATGTCGTTCTTCCGCAGTTAGCACAGCCATTCTCCGTGGACACAGGGATTCTCTGATGACCATCCAGGGGCTTTGGATCATGACTTGTTTTATTGAGTTTATGCATTCTTGATGCTTGAGAACTGTTCTGGCTTTTTGTTGTTGTTGTTGTTTTGGAGGGGATGGTTCTAAATAGTTTAAATTTTTCCTGATTGGTTTTCATCAGTACCTGGGGACATGAACTGTTGGTTTATTTGGGCAGTGCAGGGAATGCAACCCAGGGCTTTCTGTGCGCCTGGCAAGCACTTTTACACCAAGCCTGGCTATTCTTGTTAAATACTGATCTTTTATCCAAGAATCTGTTAGGAAGTGTTGAACAGAGCTAGTGGAGATCATCTGTGGTTTGCTATGTTGTCATGCAGACTCATCGTATGTGCTATTAAAACACAGATGAGCCAGGCGGTGGTGACGCATGCCTGTAATCCCAGCACTCTGGGAGGCAGAGGCAGGCGGATCTCTGTGAGTTGGAAGCCAGCTTGCCTGGTCTACAAAGTGAGTCCAGGACAGCCAGGGCTACACAGAGAAATCCTATCTTGAAAAACCAAACTGAACTAATAAACAAAAAACCAAACCAAACCAACCAAACAACCCCCCCCACACCCACAGATGGTCCTCCTAGTTTTTCCTGCTATTTGTTTGATACCATGTCTAACTCTTAGCTCAGATTCACCTGGAGCTTGTGATTCTCCTGCCTCAGGCTTTTCCCCCTTCGTTTTTAACACACGCACACACACACACACACACACACACACACACACACACACGTGTGCACACATGTGAATGTTTTGCACCATGTGCGTGGTGGTGCCTGAGGAGGCCAGAAGACAGATGTTGGATGCCCTGGATGGTTGTGAAGTGTCATATGGGTGCTGGGAACTGAACCTGGGTCTTCAGGAAGCACAGCCAGTGTTCTGAGCTGCCGAGCCATCTCTCCAGCCCTGTGCTTCTGAGTTCTGGAATCACAGCTGTGAAACTCAACACCCAGCTTCCTGCTGCTTCTTTTTTATGTTGTTTTAGATCAAGTAGACAAAGCAGCATGGTGACATCTACTCTCATTTCTGAATTCAACACAACTGCTTCTAAAGTGCGATTAGTGCTTTAATTTCTTTTATAATTTTTTGAGACATGGTCTCATGTAGCTCAGGCTGACCTCAAACTCACCATGTGGTTGAGGCTAGCTCTGAGCATCTGATCCTCCTGCTTTTATGTTCTAAGTGCTGGGAGCACAAGTGTGTTCTAGCACGGCTGGCACACATCTGTCTTTAGTTTCTGGATGTGCTCATGTTTATCAGGCTACAGAAGCCTCTGGTCCTGGCTGAGCACGTCATCACTTTTCTGAGGAAATTTGAGTTTTTGCTGGTGACCACAGTGCTGCCAAAGGTATGTTCATCACGACGTACTTCTGATATTCAAAGACACTCTATGTTCTATCATTTTATTTTAGATTTATTTATTCATATCTCAGATGAACCACTTTTGGTACTATCATTATATTTTGGCATACAAGGTATTAAGCCTAGGAGGTTAAATTCTCTGAATTATATCATGTAAAAAGTCTCTTGCAAGAGTTTAAGACTAATGTCCTTTCTGAGGGAGGTGGGTAGGAAGAGTTGAGGAGATTCCTGCTTCACTGACAGCTTGTGACATGCGTAAGTTTGTTATTTTTAGAGTCAATTTTGTCTTTCAGAAAAACTTTCACTTCCTGTACATTTTAAATTTATTAACAAATTACTTGTAATATTAAGTCATGATTTCTAAACTCAGTGGTAGTCATCATGGTGGGTCACATTTTAATCCCAGCACTTGGGAGACAGAGGCAGGTGGATGTCTGTTAGCTCAAGCCTAGCCTGGTCTACAGAGTGAGTTCCAGGCTAACCAATATTACACAATGAGACCCTGCCTCAAAAAACAAAAACAAAAACAAGAACAAAAAACATCAAACTAAAACCAAACCAAACCAAACAAACACCAACCACTAAAAACCAACATCAACAACAAAAACTAAATTCAGTGGTACTTGTGCTGAGGTTCATTTAGAATGCTGAGTCTTCCATACATGTTCTTGTTTGTTTTCCTTTTTAAGAACCAACTTTTGTATGCTTAAAAAGAATGAGTAGACAGTTGAGTGTGGTGGCGCACACCTTTAGTCCCAGCACTTAGGAGGCAGAGTCAGGCAGATCTCTGAGTTCCAGGTCAGCCTGGTCTATAGAGCGAGTTCCAAGACACCAAGGATGCATAGAGAACCCCTGTCTCAAAAAAATGAAATGAAAAAAACCAAACCAAAACCAACCAAAACCAAACCAAAAAACAAAACAAAACAAAACAAGACAAAAAACAAACAAACAAAACAAAACAAAAAAAACCAAAACCAAAACCAACCAAACAAAAAGAACTTCAAAACAAAGAATTAGTAGATGGCAATTTTAGTATTTGCCAGTTATTACTATAAAACTTACACAAAAGGGCATCTTTTACTTTAGTGTGAATGTTTTTATTAGCTCCAGTGGTTTCCAATGCTTATCTTAAGTGAAAATGTATGTTCTTTATAAAACTTAGACTATTTTTGTTTGTTTGTTTTTTGGTTTTTCGAGACAGGGTTATTTTTTAAGATTAAAAAAATTAATGTATGTGTCTGTGTGTGCATGAGTGTAGGGGCCAGTGAAGGCTTCAAGTCCCCAGGAATTGAGGTGGTTATGCCTGACATGGGCGCTAAGAGCTGAACTCTGCAGGAGCAGCACACTCATGTTTCAGACCCCTTAATGTATTTATTGAGGCAGGGTCTCACTTTGTAGCCCATAGTGGCCTCTTGTGTCAATTTTCCTGCTTCAGCCTCTGAAATGTTACCAGTCCTGGGTTTTTACTTAACTTTTAAATACTCTTATGCTTTTCAGGAAATTGTCACTGTTTTCTAGAATCCATGATGTAATGACATTCTTTCTCCATGTCTCTATTACTAGCTCCCAAGCACGGTCAAAGATTAAAGCTCCAAAAAGACAAGATTGTCTTTAAATTACACAGATGTATAATATGCGTGTGCGCGCGCGCGTGTGTATGTGTGTTTGAGACAGGGTTTCTCTGTGTAGCCCTGGCTGTCCTGAACTCGTTTTGTAGACCAGGCTGGCCTCAAACTCAAAGATCTGCCTCCTTCTGCCTCTCCAAGTGCTGGGATACAGGTGTGTGTGCCTGGCTTAAATTATACTTTTAAAAGTCATGCTATATACAAGTCGCCTGCGCTCATCTCATGGTGGAGGTCATACCCCAGGTGCCGTGTATTCCTGCCAAGCACACCATCGCTGAGTTCCATCCTGGCCCTGAAGCCATGCTTCCAATCTTGGTGCATTGCTTATGAGATAACAATGTGGAAAAAGCACTTGTAATAATGTGCAGTGTCTGTGCTCTCATCTTGTTTCTTAGACCCTAGCCATGTGGAGGGTCTTACTCCTTTATGAAGGCCAGAAGAGTTGATGCTCTTGAGCGAGTGCCTAGCTAAGTACAGGAATCACTTCATCTCTCAGAAAGAACAGTGAATCAATCTGTTTTCCCTTTTGACCTGCTGGAATTTAAAAGCCTAGCGAGAACTGCATTTAGTCTTATTTTATTATGAGTGCATGAATGCGTTTCCCAGAGGACAACATTGGGGATCACCCCTTTGGCGACAGAATCTCTCTCTAGTGCTCAGCAAGGAGGCAAGCCTGGCTGTCCAGCAAGCCTCACGTATTCTCCCATCTGTTTCTCCATCACTTGGATTACAAGTGTGTGACACCATGCTGGACGTGTTTTAAATGAAATTTTTTTTGGTGTTTATTGTATGTATTTATGTAAGAGGGTGGACACATATCAGCACGTGCACAGATGCCAGAGAAGATGCTATGCATCTTGTTTTGCCATTTGACACTTTGCTCCCTTGAGACAGGCTCTCTCTCTGAACCCGGAGCAAGCCCTAGGGACCCCCCAGTCTGCCCCTGACAGAACATGAGCATGCTCAAGGCTATACCTGGGTTTCTGTGTGGGTGCATCGCAAACATCTCTCCTGCCCAGCATTTTTTCATAGGGCCTGGGTATTAAATCCTCATGTGTGCAAGGCAAGCACTTGACTGGATGGTGTTTAGTCTGGCTTTGAACTCCTGTGCTGGAACAATCTTCCACCTCAGACTCCCCAGTAGCTAGGACGCAGGGACACCATCACACCTGGTTGCAGTGAGAGCTAATTTTAATTTGTAAGTAATGGAAACATGTGGTCATTTAAGTATAAAGGTCTTGGGGCTGGAGAGATGGCCCAGTGGTCAAGAGCACTTGTTACTCTGTGGGGAACAGGGGTTTCAGAGGGTCCCAGCACCCACATGGTGGCTCTCAAACACCCATAAATCCAGCTCTAGGGCATCTGATACTCTCTTCTGATTTTAAACATTGAACATTAAACATTGAATGTTTAAAATAAATGTTTAAGTCAGGCATGGTGGCGCATACCTTTAATCCCAGCACTCGGGAGGCAGAGGCAGACGTATCAATGTGAGTTTGAGACCAGCTTGGTCTACAAAGCGAGTCCAGGACAGCCAAGGCTACACAGAGAAACCCTGTCTAGAAAAACCAACCCAAACCAAACAAAACAAAACAAAAAACACCCTAAAATAAATGTTTAAAAATAAAGGTCTTTACTGCTTTCTATCGAAGAAGGGCAAGTTAACAATACTTATCTTTTTAATCCTTTCCTCTTTACATATTTGAACAAAATAAATATTCTTTCTGGAAACCAGCTTTTAGTAGCCTCTTCTGCAGAGTTCCAACACCAACAGAATGCTAGCAACTGGCCAAGACTTGCTGTCACATGTCACATTGTATCCTTTGCCAGCCAGGGACCCCCCTCGTCTACTATGGACAACTCTCTAATTTCCATTGCTGGTTACTAAGTGGCATTTTCAGTCATTTAAATGACTTGCGTGAAAGATCCATGAAACCCAATAGAATCATCACTTAGCAAAACATTTTACTAAACATCATTTCTTAGTTTTAAAGGGCCTGCTTCAAACTCTTCCTCCGAGTGTAATAACTGAATAATGAAAAAGTGATTCTCTTCGGGTGAAATGGGACTTGCCAACACTCTGCTTTCTAAGCAATGGTTTGGGCAAGAAAGGAAACCACGAGATGCTTTAACACACCAGACATCGCAACAGGATCTTGGTATGCCTAAAACGCCCGGGTCAGGCAGTTGGAGTGGCTTTTCTAGCGCTGACCGTGTAAACAATTAGAAGGTAATTTCCCTGTACAGATGCCGTCAGGAGCCTTACTCACCACCCCCAGTACATGGAAACGGCGCCGTGGCACTAGTGCCCCGGAAGTGTCTGACTTATCTTCCTTATTTATAGCCCAGGAAGACCAGAGAGGGTATTGAGATTTGCCAAGGTTGCACAGCCCATAGTGCCAACGCCATCAAGGAACTTCACTTGGCACTCCTGGTCACATCCCACTTCTACATGTCCTCAAGGGGGTAAGCAGCAGGCAGACTGCTCGGGTTCCGTCCACTGCCCCTCGCATCATATCGCACTCTATACACTTCAATGTGGATGTGAGGAAGGAAAGGTAACCAGGACATTGTAAGCTTTTGCCAGGCAGAGAGGCTAAAGGTGCACTTCTAGCCGCCACCAAAATTCCCAGGGGCTCGCGAGATGGCTCAGCAGATAGCATTCTTGCTGAACAAGCCCGACCACCCACGGTCAGACACTGAACTCTGCATATAGTTAGAAGAGTAGAGTCAACTCTACAGTCTGGTCCTCCTACTCCACATGTGCTGTAACTCACGTGCCCAGTTCCAAACACGTACATATGCACGCTCCCTAAAAGGAACTCAGGACGGTCCAGTGGCCTCATTCATCCCAATCACTGGAAACATCATTTTATTTTATTTTGTTTGTTTGTCTTTGGAGACATCATCTTAAATGCAAATGTTTCTACTAATAGTGAACAAACCCCATACCTCGAGAGTTATAGAATGTTACTGACCACTTTTATAATGGACATTCATTGTATGTCAAAATGGTTGTTTGTTTTCAGCTTAAATTGGCAGGGAATTCATTATGTAGTCTAGGCTGTCCTCAGACTCATGGCAATCCTCCTGCCTCAGCTTTCCAAGCACTTGGATTACAAGGCATAAGGCAGGGATAACCCAGCTAGACGATTCAGTTTTTAAGATAGCAAGAAATAGATTTTTTTTTTCTTGAATTGACTAGCATTAATTCGTGGAGTTAGTGGGGTGCCTTGAAGACAAAATTAGCAATTTTCATATTCAATACTATTAGTTTGTAAGTGGCTTAAATAAGCCACCAATTCTTCAAATAAAAGAATAAAGCGCATGAGCCAGAAATGGCGGCATAGGCCTTTAGTTCAGCACTCAGAAGGCTAAGGTAGGCAGAGCTCGGTTAGCTTGAAGCAGCCTTGTCTACCTAGAGAGTTCTAGGAAAGCCAGGACTACATAGCGAGACACTGTCTCAAACCAAAACCAAAACCAAAACCAAAACAACGAATAAAATACACAAGTCTGAAAAAAGCTCTCTCTAACCATTCATACTTTGGACTCTGTAGCAGATTTTTAAAAAGCCGGCTACAGACTGCTAATGGAATTAACATTGAGGGAGAATGTTCCATCCTATAAGAATGAACATTAATTATCTTCTTGTCTTCGTGCCTTATACTGAAACCACCAACTGTTTTCATGTGCTGCTTTGGCCTCATGAACAATAGCAGATGCTTTTCTCTTTCCAGGAAACACAAATGTCTCCTGTGTACAGCACTGAGCTGTATGTGCTGATCAGTCAAACAACAAGAGTGTGGCCCTCACATCCGGAGATGGGTTTGCAGGCTATAGGAGAAGCAGACATAGGGAAGATAGATAGACATACAGACGCCTAGTCCTGGGGACCAGCAGAGGGAGAGACAGACATGGGTGAGTCAGGCCACCAGCTGAGTTTCACTGGGTTTCTCAATGCCCAGATCCCAGGACCAGGCTCTCTGCACAAGCGAACGGGTCCCCACGGCCTTTCAGTCCTCTGAGTGTCCTCACACATGCTGTTACACATGTATGTGCTTATTAAAGTATGTAGGACTGTGAAACGGTGACGATGCCGAGGCTGCGTATCCCAGCTATTGTCAGACATGTGTCCCAGCCATGGAGGCTGCAGCCCCAATTTTCCATGTAAGCCGGGCAGCGGACAGCGGCCATAAGAAAGTTTTAAACCCATCATATGTCATTTAACTATGACAAATGAACACAAGAACCTAAGGCATTAGTACCCATCGTTCAGGGAAATTGGCTAAAAGTCCTTCCTTAACGACAAAGAGTCAACTTTTGTTCCCTGCCATTTAAAAACCCGACCACTTCCAGCCACACGCTGGTCAGCAAACTGCACTGTCTATCTCCATGGGACCGTTTCTTTTCTTTCTTTCTTTCTTTCTTTCTTTCTTTTCTTTCTTTTTCTTTTCTTTCTTTCTTTCTTTTTTTTTTTAAACTGCTTGCTTCACACTACAGCGCAGCGCGCGTTGCCCTTGTTTGATGCTTATCCCAACAGAGGCCAAACTGCTGAGCCAGGGGACTTTTTGCCAAGTTAGCTCATTTTTACTTTGAACGCATTGATATTTAGAAAAGTCCCTCCCTTACTCCACTTTAATCTTTCCATGTTTGTCTTGCAATATATTTCACAGCTCCACAGATGGGCCGTGTGTGAGGTGGCGCAAGGGTTACCGCTCGCCATAGTTTTGAATTCTAAGGGACAGCCAGTGCACAGCTCACTTCCTGGTGGTTTTATACAACCGCTGTTGAGTGGCACATTTTGGGAGGCATCTTGGCAGAAGGGAAAACGGGAGTGCTGAAGTCCCTTTTGCAAACACTGCTGAGCCGAGACTGCTGAGCAAGAGGGTGAATTCTAGTCACAAGTGTAAGGAGTGGACAGGAAGCAAACAGCTGCCCAGCCACGGCAATTTAATGTCTCCACAGGTCTTTTAAGTAAAAGATTAGTGTAGAATGCAGTCAACCGCACTTTTTGAACATGGACATTCTTTGCAGGTGCGCACACCGTCCCATGAGCATAGATCACGAAGCTGGGTCGTGATACTAATCACTAAAGCACTTAAGAAGAAAAATAAACTTCAGAAAGTTTCTTAGGAGAGAAGTGAGCCCACCTTGTCTCTCTCCAATCCAAACACTATGAATGTACAAGGACACTTGTAGGCCACTGCCTGCAGCTGGGGCGGCTGCTAAAAATGACCTTAGGATCCCTGCTGTTCGGGGGCAGCTTCGCTTTCCACAACCCAAGGGCATACTCTCTCCGGGAAGACCATCCTGACCCAGCCTTGGCCACCCAACACGGAGAGCAGGAGCTCCGCCCAGGTCTTTGGGAGCCTAGAAGGAAACGCAAATGTTCCCAAAGTTTATCTAAGTTTCCGGAGGCTCAGATCCTAAGCCCTAAGGCACCCCTCAACTATCCAAAGGATCGCGAAAGCCTCCCGGGATATGGGAGCAACAGGGCCTTGCCCAGAGGTGGCAGCGCCGCGTCAGGCGGCCCCAGGGGGCTGCCAGGTCCCCAGTGTAGCCCTGGGGCGCCGGGTCTGCCTTACCCTGCTCTGCCGCGGCGGCACCCGCGCTCCTCGCCCAGCCCGGCTCCGCCTGCTCTGAAACGGAGGCTCCCTCTTCAATCGTGCGGCGCCCCTTCTTCCCACGAGCGTCCCGCGCCAGGGCCTGGCCTCTCCGCCCCGGCCGCCATCCCCACCGCCGCGGTACGCGCGACACTTGGCGCCCCACGCCGCTGCCCTGCCGCCTGCCACGCCCCTCGCCACCTCCCACCCTGCCAGCTGTGCTTCCCCGCCCCGTCCCCGCGCAGGCCACGCCCCCGTGCGCCCCTTGCGGAGTCCCCTCTGGAAAAGCTGGCATCTGCTCCCTCTTCGTGCACCCGCATCCTCGGGTGGCACCTGCACCCCAGTGCGCACCACGCGCGCTCCTCTCCCGGCCTCCCACAGCTTGGCCGACCCACGGGAGGAATAGGACGGAGCTCCTGGCCGCAGACACCGCAGGGCCAGGTCATGTAGGGCTGGAGTGGACAGCCAGGAGCAAGGCACGACTTACTGTCAGGGCGGCCTGGGCGCTGCACGCGTGGGCGTCGGTCAGGCGCTTCGGTCGCTCCAGGGTGTCGCCGCCTGGGGATGCAGACTTGTTCCCCGCGCGAGCCCCGGCGGAATCCAGTCTTTACCTGGCGGGTAGAGACCCCTTCATGGGCAACAAGCTTTAAATAGCGGCCGCCAGCCTGCTTCCAGGCGGAAACAAGTTAGCCGACAGCTCCACGGATTCTAATTTTTGAAAAAAATAACTTGTTCCAGGGTGCTTAAGACTTGGTATGGCCTGAAGCATTGGGGGAAGGTGTCCCTGCGGGAAACTTGTTCCAGCCAGTCTTGGGGATGAGATGCCAGAGTGTGGTCCCTCTAGCCTGTCCACGTCGGGGGTGAGGCTTTTAATGTGTCTAACCCTCAGGGTTTCTCTCCTTGAGAGTCATAGGACAGAAGGCCACGGAGTCGGACAGAATCTGGGCCCCAGGCACTAGCAAGGGGG